>NC_060886.1:12410607-12640607 GCF_014805685.1 Silurus meridionalis
GACAATATGAAAGACGTATTTTTAAAATTTTGCAAACTTATAAAAAAACAAACAAAAAGAAATCACATATACATAAGTATTCACAGCCTCTTGCACTTATTACAGCCTGAAGTCTTTGAGTGTGATGCTACAAGCTTGGCAATTTTTGGGCAGGTTCTTCCATTCTTTTGTGCAGAACCTCTCAAGCCCCATCAGGTTGGATGATGTGCGTTGGTGCACAGCCACTTTCAGATTTCTCCAGATAATTTTTTATCGAGTTCAAGTCTGGGCTCTGGCCGGGCCACTCAAGCACATTCAGAGTCTTCCTGTATCCACACTTTTGTTATCTTGGCTGTGTGCTTAGGGTTGTTGTCCTGTTGGAAGATGAACAGTCGCCCCAGTCTGAGGTCCAGAGTGCTCTGAAGCAGGTTTCTATCAAGGATGTCTTTGTACATTGCTGCATTCATCTTTCGCTCAATCCTGACTAGTCTCCTAGTTCCTGCAGCTGAAAAACATCCCCACAGCATGATGCTGCCACCACCATGCTTTACTGTAGGGATGGTATTGACCAGGTGATCAGTGGTGCCTAGTTTCCTCCAGACATGATGCTTTCTGTTCAGGCCAAAAAGTTCAATCTTTGTTTCTCATGGTCTGGAAAAAGCGGCTTCCATCTGGTCACTATACCATACAGGCCGAATTGGTTGAGTGTTGCAGAGATGGTTGTTCTTCTGGAAGGTTTTTCTCTCTCTATAGAGAAATGCTGGAGCTTTTTCAGAGTGACCATTGGGTTCTTGGTCACCTCCCTGGCTATGGCCCTTCTCCTGCAATCGATGTGTTTGGCCAGGTGGCCTTTTCTAGGAAAAGTCCTGGTGGTGAAAAAATTCTCCCATTTAAGGATGATGGAGGCCATTGTGCTCATTGAAACCTTAAATGCTGCAGAAATTTTTCTGTACCTTGATACAATTGTGTCTTGAAGGTCTACAGACAATTCTTTGGACTTCATGGCTTGGTTTGTGCTCTGACATGCACTGTTAACTGTGGGACCTCATATATGTCCAATCAACTGAATTTACCACAGGTGGACTCCAATCAAGTTGTAGAAGCATCTCAAGGATGATCAGTGGAAACAGGAAGCTCAATTTTGGGTGTCACGACAAAGGCTGTGAATACTTATGTGAATTATTATTATTATTATTTTTTCTTTTTAATTAATTTGCAACAACTTCAAACAAACTTCTTTTACATTGTCATTATTGGGTATTGGAATTTTTAAGAAAATAATGAATTAAATACAATCGGAATAAGGCTATAACAAATAAAATGTGGAAATACTTTCCGGATGCACTGTGTTTTTAATTTCACAAAGATTGCAAAACATTTAGTCCGCAATACCTCTATGAAATAATTTTTTTTTGTTTGTTTTAATATGAAACACTGTATTGGTTACCACAGTCAAAAGGGACAAATATAAAATGATTAAAATAGTGATTGTGTTGAAATTGTAGCTGTTTCACAAGGCATTGCTTTTCTCAGATGAGATGTGCTCTTTGCTGAAATTATTTACCTCACTTTGCTTATGCTTTTGCCCAAGTTTGGTTCTATCTTTAGGACCAACATTTTAAAAGTAAATTCAAGGACTAGTCTGACCACAGGAAGTTCATTGCTCTTCATAACTAGATTAGAGGAAAACAATGCATGTACACATCAGAAGATCCTCACAATATTAATCAATCAGAGGAGCTTGCAGACATTGGGCTGTATGGTGATTTTACTACCCCTCATAGTCTAGGCATTGCTTTTCACTTCATTAGATAACAGTACAGAAGGGCTTACATTAATATTATACGCTAGGAGATTTGATTCCTTATTCCCAGCATTAGAAAGTTAAGCAGAATGATGGATGATGTGGGTAAAGGCAAAAATGTAGCTGCACCATCTAGAGTGATCTGACTGAGAACAAGACAACGACTAAACTCTTCATTTCCCATCAAAGCTTGCTGCAAATTAATTTGTTTTGCTCAATTACACTTTACAGCTTCCAGAGCCTAAAGGTACGGATTGTAGTTCACCCTGAATTGCTCATCCATTATCCATTTACCCATCCGCTCCTCAATTAATCAATCTTCAGTAATTATTTTTTCTGGGTCCTGGTCACATTGGAGAATATCCACAGAATACACTGTGCTTTAATGTACAATGTTTTTTATTTATTTATATTTTTTTACTGTTGATCAACAGTTGGGGTTGAATGAGGTTCCCTGGTGGTCTAGTGGTTAGGATGCGGCGCGCTCACCGCTGCGGCCCGGGTTCGATCCCCGGTCAGGGAACCAACCCCAGCCATTAGGGTTGCACAAGCCAGTGCACTCTCGGTGCCGGTCCCAAGCCCGGATAAATGGGGAGGGTTGCGTTAGGAAGGGCATCCAGCGTAAAAACATGTGGATGATCCGCTTTTCCCCCTATTGTTATTTTTGTGTAAAAGTCGTCAAAAACATAAAAAAATAACAGTGAATGGCTGGAATACATTTCTGTAAACGAATTGACATTTTTAGCCCTTAACAGTAAAACTTATGTAAATAGGGAACAGGAGAGATGATGTTACCTCACAGCCACAGTCAAACATGGAGCAGGGAAGGTGGAGACTTAATCCGGGTGTGAGGAATATCGGTCCAACATGGCTACCATTCCATAATTCAGTGCCACACAATTACATCTGGCCTGCGGCTAATCAGACCCAACTTATCATACAACATACCAATGACCTTAAGTACATGTTCATGCATGTACATGCACTGTTGGCATTATTTAGAGTAAAGAGTCTGCTGGATTGTTATCTATTGCGGATGGTCTGCTCCGTCACTGGACCTAAATCCTATTGAACTGCTCTGGGATGAACTGGAATGCAGTGTCAGAAAGAAATGCAACATTTTACAAATGGCAAGTTTTACAATAGGCATAGCAAAGTATTTTGGCTGAATGTTAAGAGAAACTACCGTAACTGTCTGGATGCCAAGAGTGCTGTTATTCATTCTAAGAGATGATTTTTCAAAGAAAATAAAGTTTATAATCTGTACCTTTTTATATGTGTGTGTTTGGTCAAAGTAAACCTCCATACAGACACAATTACCTGGTTCATTGCATATAAACAAAAGGAACATGCATGTGTCTTTTTAAAAAAGATAAAAGACTGGGTGTTTGCCACGCAGTGTATGTGTACATGAATATATGTAAAAAAAAAAAAAAAAGAATAATAATAAAAAAAAAAATGGATGAATAACACATTATACTCTAGTAGTCTAGATGGGATCATATAAAAAAGCATGTATAATGTTTTCTAGATTGTGAAAAGAAATAAATTGTTGAATTTGGAAAATGTTGAAAAGTTGAAAGGCACTATTGTTGACAAGGTGTGGGTCGGAAATAAATCTACATTTCTGACCTGCTGGTTAAACATATTGTTTTCTATTAATTTTTTTATAATTATTAAAGGTTATATATGCACAATATAAATGTAGTCTAGATAGTTTCTGATTCACATCTGTTTTTCTGTCTCTGTAGCCATTTGAAACAAGTGACCTGCTGCAAGGCCAGAACTTAAGTAAAGTTCTTACCACATTGGTGGCTCTCAACAAAGTAACTGCAGGTGGGTTTCATACATTACTGTAGTCTATGCAAGCAGTGTTCATGAATGTTTAAACTGTTAAAAGTGATTTGTGACATGGCAAGTTGTTGAGGATGGTTTTAACTTGATGGCTGGTTAACATGCCAGATATCAATATCTATTATGATTAAAACACACAATTTTCCTTTATTTAAATATTTGCCTCTTCTCATCATCCCTATTAATTATAACATGCCTCTGTACCACTGTTAGAAATGTTGTATGTCATGTTCTACTGACCAGCCTTGGCTATTCTTCGACATAATTTTTTTGTTTGCTTGTTCTGAACCAGATATTGGCATTGGCAGTGATTCTGTATGCACCCGTCATTCTACCGCTCATCGCATCAAGTCTTTTGAATCTCTGGTTTCACAGACCTCACTGAGCCGGTCATCCAAACTTCTCCATAACCAGTTCCGAAGCCTGGTGGGTAGTGGGAGGCTGGATAATGACTCACATTTGTCAAGTACCAAACTAGCAAATCTGATCATAAAACAAGTTCACAAACAGGCACTTTCTTTGCTTATCCTTTTCTTATTTATCAGTTTTCCCGTTGGCACACCCAGCCTATATAAAGGTGTTTGAAAGTGCTCTCGATTAATGCAAGTTTGAATCACAATGATACCACAGCCATCTATGGCCGGGAGGCAACAGGGCTATATTTGGCCATGTTCATGAGTCAGAGATCAGATTTAACTCATACCAATTATCTGTGTCTTTGGGCTCAATTATGTGGAAGAAGGTAGATGGTACTTTCCCTCAAGTGCCCTCAATTGCCCTGTTACTCAAAATGAGCCGTTGTTTGAAAAACATGTAAGTGGGAGCACATGCTCGTTTTCAATCTCCCTGGTTGGTAGCATGCTTTTCATTAGTGAAGAGCAAATCATTAGGTAGGACGACTTTCTCTCAGATTTAGAGATATTTTGATATCATTTTTCATTGTGAAGAACTTTCTATTTGTTAACTTAAAAAAATATTGTTTAGTGAGAAAAGAGAATATTATACATTGTATAATGACACAAAAAATTTTATTAACTTACCAGCAGCATGTGTGAAGGAGAATAGAACCTATAATTATTTTAAATGCATAGGCTTCATAAACAGAATTAAAATGTAAAATTAAATCTTGATACAGATTATAGCCCATACCATATTCCAAAAACTGTATGGTTCCTATGTAACTGATTAATAAGTTCTGCTCTGTTGAAATTAACAGCTAATTGATTCTAAAGTGCACTAACAACTTATACTAGATAAATATTTGTATTTTAAAAGAGCCAGAAGTACCATTTTAGTGTAAGGTTTAGCATGGTCAATTTGTTGTAATTAGCAACGTAGCAGTTACTGCCTGCAACATTTGTCTGCATTCTGTCATCTTTCTTGTTTTAGGATATGACCGAGAATAGTAACAGCCAGTTGTTGGTGAAAGCTCGCTTCAACTTCCAGCAGACCAATGAGGATGAGCTCTCCTTCACCAAGGGTGACCTCATCACAGTCACCCGCACGGAAGAGGGCGGATGGTGGGAGGGCAACCTCAATGGAAAGACTGGCTGGTTTCCAAGCAACTATGTCAGAGAGGTCAAAGGTTGTGGCAAGTGTTAGTTATGTTAAATAAACATAATTCTGTTGAAAGCAATTATTTTAAACTCTTATTTGTGTTGATACTGTAGGGACTCATATTTGTGTGCAAGTCTGAATTTTTCTTTTTCTTGGTCACAGACAAACAAGTTTCCCCCAAATCTGGAACTCTTAAAAGCCCACCTAAAGGTTTTGACACCACTGCCCTTAGCAAAACCTACTACAACCTGGTGAGAATTTTTAGCTATTTATTTACAATTCTTTAAATCTTTTTATTTCCATTTTACTAGCATTTATAACACAGTGACTAATAAAACTACTATTCATGTTGGTGAAGTAAATTTTGTGAAATGTCATTACTGGCCACTTGTAATGGTGAAGTTTCAGTTGCCCAAGGGATATGAACATTATGTAAGCTTGTCCTGGTTCTGTCAGACTCCTTTCTTTTCCTTTGACATTTTAATGTTCATTTCTGCTTCTTGTTAGTCCGGGAGGGGAAAAGGAACAATCTCTATATTAAATATAAGTGCTGAAATAGATTATAAATGGAGCTTCATCAGCGTATGCCCATTTACGTATTCATTCTGTCCTCTTGAACAAAAGCACATCTCACATCATTTTTGGTTTTTTGATGTAATTACAAGTAAAGCTAAAGACAAATTATCTCTTCAATTGTGAGGAAACCAGAGTTAAACCCCATTTTTGTAGCTATGCAAACCATGTTCAACATGGTTCTACTACAGCTCATACATTAGCTGTTTGTTGAAAAAACTGATAGTTCGTGAGAAGCCGCAAGTGGCTCGAAAGTTAGGAGTAACATTTAAAACGGTTTGTACTGATAAATTATATAATGTTTTAAAATGTTTTATTAGTGTTATTCGTTTAATGTAGAAAAAAAAAATTTATGACCAGCAATTTTTGTTGAGTTTACGGTACAGTACATGTACAATTCCACAATATGTAGTATCTCACAAAAATTAGATACGCCCCTCGCATTGCAGCAAACCGTTTTATTAAATTTTCTCAAGGGACAATACTACAGAAATGAAACTTGGATATATTTGCGAGTAGTTAATGTGCAGATTGTGCAACATGCAGCCATTATTGTTTAAATAATGTCCTATTCATCATGTTCATGTTTTTGTCTGCTTGACTGGACCATACCAAGTTGTGTATCTTGTATTTAAACAGTTAAAATGTAGTGCTTTGAGTTCAATTCTCTTATACTGTATACTAAAATGTTTGCTGAAATGTAAGGGGTGTACTCACTTTTGTGACACACACACACAGTGGGTACTGAATGTATTTAGACCCCCTTACATATTTCACCCTTTGTTATATCCTAAGATTTTAGACCCTTTGCTCAGTATTTAGTAGAAGCACCCTTTTGATCTAATACAGCCATGAGTCTTTTTGGGAAAGATGCAAGTTTTTCACACCTGGATTTGGGGGATCCTCTAAATGTTGATGGACAGCCATTTTTAGGTCTCTCCAGAGATGTTCAGGCTCTGTCAGGGCCATTCAGGGCAAGTCAGGGCTCTGGCTGGGCCATTCAAGAACAGTCATGGAGTTGTCGTGAAGCCACTCCTTCATTATTTTAGCTGTGTGCTTAGGGTCATTGTCTTGTTGGAAGGTAAACTTTCGGCCCAGTCTGAGGTCCAGAGCACTCTGGAGAAGATTTTCGTCCAGGATATCCCTGTACTTGGCCGCATTCATCTTTCCCTCGATTGCAACCAGTCATCCTGTCCCTGCAGCTGAAAAACACCCCCACAGCATGATTCTGCCACCACCATGCTTCACTGTTGGGACTGTATTGGACAGGTGATGAGCAGTGCCTGGTTTTCTCCACACATACCGCTTAGAATTAAGGCCAAAAAGTTCTATCGTGGTCTCATCAGACCAGAGAATCTTATTTCTCACCATCTTGGAGTCCTTCAGGTTTTTTTTCGGGCTTTCATGTGTCTTGCACTGAGGAGAGGCTTCCGTCGGGCCACTCTGCCATAAAGCCCCGACTTGTGGAGGGCTGCAGTGATGGTTGACTTTCTACAACTTTCTCCCATCTCCCGACTGCATCTCTGGAGCTCAGCCACAGTGATCTTTGGGTTCGTCTTTACCTCTCTCACCAAGGCTCTTCTACCCCAATAGCTCAGTTTGACCGGACGGCCAGCTCTAGGAAGGGTTCTGGTCATCCCAAACATCTTCCATTTGAGGATTATGGAGGCCACTATGCTTCTAGGAACCTTAAGTGCAGCAGAAATATTTTTGTAACCTTGGCCAGATCTGTGCCTTGCCACAATTCTGTCGCTGAGCTCTTCAGGCAGTTTCTTTGACCTCATGATTCTCATTTGCTCTGACATGCATTGTGATCTGTAAGGTCTTATATAGACAGGTGTGTGGCTTTCCTAATCAAGTCCAATCAGTATAATCAAACACAGCTGGACTCAAATGAAGGTGTAGAACCATCTCAAGGATGATCAGAAGAAATGGCTAGCACCTGAGTTAAATATAGGAGTGTCGTGTGTGTGTGTGTGTGTGTGTGTGTGTGTGTGTGTGTGTGTGTGTGTGTGTGTGTGTGTGTGTTAGTTTTAGAAGCAGAAAACTGTTTCCTGGCTATTAAAAAAAAATAGCCGTATGTATTACAATAGTAGGTTCAGATCCGTTTAACTTGTCTACCATCTCTTTCAACAGGTGCTACAGAACATTTTAGAAACCGAGACCGAGTACTCAAAAGAGCTTCAGAATCTCCTTACTAACTACCTGAGGCCACTTCAGAACACAGAAAAGTAATTATTTGACTTTGATGTCTAAATGGCATCCACCTCACTTCTGCATTTCTTGTTGTGCCTGAATCATTTCTCTTAATAAATATGTATATGTATCTCATTTCATGTTAGACTTAGCTTTTCAGACATCAGTGTCATTTTGGGGAACCTGGAAGAAATCAGCACCTTCCAACAAACTCTTGTGCAGTCACTTGAGGACTGCACTAAGTGAGTACTTTTAATAACTGGCTACTCTGTAAATCAATTATAACCAATACTTTGTCAAACGTAATGATATTTTAACTAATTAAAGATTAGTATATACAGCAGTTTTTGAGAGAATTTGATGTATGTACTCATAATTTATATTTATTTGTAATTTTATTTGTAATAATTGTCATTTTTAAATGTCACGATCTAGCCTTAATTTCTAAAATTAGACCAAATCTATGATGTTTGTGAAAGAGGAGCAGATTTAATTTTAGGAAGTCAAATAATCTCTGTAATATAGAAATGTACAGGTTGTCTTTGTTCACCTATCTAGAGCCAGAATCACTCCTTTTGTTCTTTTACTTATTTTTCTAATACCTGATCATTATTTCTACCTCTGTTTTGGATAAAATCTCAGTTAGAAGAAAGATGTTTAAATGGGGTACTTGTGATTTTAAAAATGTTTCTGACATTTGGCTGTTTCAGACTTCCAGAGCTTCAGCAGAAAGTAGGAGGCTTTTTCTTAAACCTTATGCCCAAAATGAGAGCATTGTATACAGGTTACTGCTCAAACCATCCATCAGCTGTTAACATTCTCACTGACCACAGGTATGCCACTGCACTTTGTCCTACTTTTAAATATTATTAGTCCACTGGATTCTATAAAATAGTGTTCACACTGAGAGTTTACCTGTCTCATAGTGAGGTGCTGGGAGACTTCATGGAGAGTAGAGGAGCAAGTTCACCAGGCATCCTGACTTTGACCACAGGCCTTAGCAAACCTTTCATGAGACTAGACAAATATCCAACTTTACTGAAAGAACTCGAGCGACACATGGAGGTAAGGAAATAACTCTTAGCAATTATATGAATATTAATTATTAACTGAATTTAAGTCATTAAACTGTGCTCATTTTGCTTTTAGGAGGGTCACCCAGATCGAACTGAAATTCAGAAGTGCATGACTACATTCAAGAATCTTTCTGTGAGTTTTATTATTGATATTTTGTTATTATTCATATTAGTAATAATATGATGGATTATTCTGATAGAGTGATGAATTTGAAGCAGGAAGTTGAAGGGATGATGATAAATGTCATCAGTGCTTATTCTCCACTAGTGGATTGTGAGATGGAGAAGAAGGGAAAATTCTGGGGTGAGTTAGATGAAGTGGTGGAGAGTGTAACTAGGACTGAATGATTGGTGATTGGGGCAGACTTCCATGGCCATGTTGGTGAAGGGAACAGAGGTGATGAGGAGGTGATGGGTAGGTATGGCTTTAAGAAGAGGAATATGGAAGGGCAGATGGTGGTAGATTTTGCCAAAAGGATGGAAATAGCAGTGGTGAACCATGGTTCGGATGGTGGTCTGTAGGATAACTTTGTAGGTGAAGAAGAAAAGGAGGAGAGTGAGGACTGAAAGAAGACAAAGATGGTGGAAACAGAATGAGGAAGACTGTAGTGTGAGGTTCAGGGAAGCGGTCAGACAGGGGTTTGGTGGTGATGAAGAGGTGCGGGATGATTGGGCAACTACTGCGGAAGCGATAAGGGGGACAGCTAAAAAGGTACTTGGTGTGAAACCTGGAAATAGAAGTGAAGATAAAGAGACAGGAATGAGGAACTGCAGGAGAGCATAAGGAGAAAGAGGTTGGCAAAACATAATTGAGATCTGCAAAGAAATAAAAAAAAAAATAGGCAGGAGTACAAGGAGATGCAGCAGCAAGTGAAGAGGGATGTGGCAAAAGGCATATGAGGAGCTGTATGAAAAGTTGGACACTAAGGAAGGAGAAAATTATTTGTACCAATTGGCCAGGCAGAGAGACCGAGCTGGAAAGGATGTGCCACAAGTTAGAGCAATAAAGGATTGAGATGGAAATGTGTTGACTAGTGAGGAGAGAGTGTTGAGAAGATGGAGGGAGGCTTTTGAGCAGCTGATGAATGAGGAAAATGAGACAGAGAGAAGGTCGGATGATGTGGCAATGGTGAAGCAGGAAGTGGATAGGATTAGTAAGGAGGAAGTGAGAGCAGCTATTAAGAGGATGAAATGTAGAAAGTCGTTCGGACCAGATGACATACCAGTAGAACCATGGATGTTTAGGAGACATGTCAGTGGAGTTTTTAACCAGGTTGATCAACAAGATTGTGGATTTAGAGAAAGCGTACGACAGGGTGCCGAGAGTGGTTATTGTATGAGTAAGTCAGGTGTGTCAGAAGTATGTGAGGGTGGTGCAGGACATGTATGAGGGCAGTGTGACAGCAGTGAAGTATACAGTAGGAACGACAGACTGGTTTAAGGTGGAGGTTCGATTGCATCAAGTATCGGCTCTGAGCCCTTTCCTGTTTGCAGTGGTGATGTACAGGTTGACGGACGAGTTTAGACAGGAGTCTCTGTAGACTATGATGTTTGCGGATGATATTGTAATTTGTGGTAAGATTAGAGAGCAAGTTGAGAAGAGCCTGGAGAGGTGAAGGTACACGCTGGAGAGAAGGGGAATGAAAGTCAGTAGGAGTAACACAGAGTACATGTGTGGGAATGCGAGGGAGGGCAGTGGAGTGGTGCGGTTGTAAGGAGAAGAGGTGGAGAAGGTGGAGAAGTTTAGGTACCTGGGGTCAACAGTGCAAAGTAATGGAGAGTGTGTTAGAGAAGTTAAGTAAAGCGTGCAGGCAGGGAGGAGTGGGTGGAGAAGAGGGGCAGGAGTGATTTGTGATGGAAGAGTATCTGCAAGAGTAAACGGGAAAGTTTATAGGACTGTGGTGAGATGTGCGTGTCTAGAGTTTAAGAGGTACAGTGCATGTAGGAAGTTTTGGCGACAAAGAGAGAGGGGCCCGATTGAGATGGTTTGGACATGTGCAGAGAAGGGGTATATCGGTAGGAGAATGCTGAGGATGGATCCACCAGGAAGGAGAAAAAGAGGAAGACCAAGGAGGAGGTGGATTTATGGATGTGGTAAAGGAAGACATGCAGGTAGTTAGTTTGAAAGAGGCAGATGTAGAGGACAGGGGGGTATGGAGACGGATGATCCGCTGTGGTGACCCCTAATGGGAGCAGTCGAAAGAAGTAATATGATGAATCACATTTATTTGCAGGGTCTAGTTATTTACTTACTTGCTGTGACACATGTCCCATGTCATATTGCAATGGTGGATTGTTTCTGTGGCAACCATTTTTGCACCTTATGTTTCCATGGCTACAGGCCCAGTGTCAAGAGGTGCGGAAACGGAAGGAGCTGGAGCTACAAATTCTCACTGAATCTATTCGTTTGTGGGAGGGTGAAGACATCAAGACTTTTGGCACTGTGATCTACATGAGCCAGGCCATGGTACAGAACCAAGGCTGTGAGGTGAGGCCTTAAAGCATTCATTTTGGTCCCATTTTCAAAATGGGAACTCTTTGTGTTTTTAGGCATTTCCTTAGTAAACTGTTGTATAAAAGCAACATCACTCGCAATTATGCTGTTATACTGAATATCAACAGTTACGCTTTTACGTGGTTTGGTGTGGTTGTGGTGGGAAAACTTTTGTTTGCATAGAATTGGCTTTTGTACCATTGTGTTGTGAAATTTCCAGATTACCCAGTTTGATGTTTAAACCAGTCCGTCTGGCACCAACAACAATTCCATGGTTAAAGTCATCACAATTGTGATTTTGTTATTCACATTGTGTGATGTTTCATGTAAACATTAACTGAAGCTCTAGACCTGTGTCTGCATAATTTTATGCACTTGTGCTGCTGCAACATGGTAGGCTGATTAAAGAACTGAAAAATAAGCAGGTGATGTAATAAAGTGAACTTAATAGTGTAGAATATTATCTTGCATTGAGAAAAATCATTTTTTTTATTTATTTATTTTTTATTATTTTTTTGTATCATATCATTGTTCACTGAAATTTACCTCTAACAGTAACTGACACATTAGTCAGTACAGTGTCATCACTATTCATGCAGTTGTGAGCATATGTATGCTTCATATGTGACCGGATTGCTCAAAGTAACTTTTTTGGCACTTGTATGTTTCTCAGGAAAGCAATGAACGTTACCTCATGCTTTTCCCTCATGTTCTGGTTATCCTCTCGGCCAGCCCAAGGATGAGTGGCTTCATCTACCAGGTAGGACTATGTCTCCACTGCTATGTCTTACTTAATAAGCAGAATGAAGGTGTTTAGCTCCATTTCCTCGCCTAATACTAGACAGTAAAGTTGTCCACTCTGTTTTTCACAGGGCAAGCTGCCTTTGAGTGGAATGACAGTAACTCATTTAGAGGACTGCGAAAGCCACAAAAATGCTTTTGAGCTATCAGGTAAAAAGGCAGCTGCAATTTTTATAATTTATTTGAAAACAGACAGTACAGAGGTGAATGCATTGGGTGTTTTTTTTTGTTTTGTTTTTTCTCTGTGTGTGTGGTCTATCTTTGTAGGTTGCATGTTTGAGAGGTTGCAGGTCATCTGTTTTAATAAACATGATCAACAGGATTGGTTGGAGCACCTGAATCGCCAGACTAAACACACCACCATGACTGCCCCAAGCTTAAAACCACTCGCAGTCCCTTGCCACACGGTGAGTTTTTGATTACACGACTTAAATTGGCTTTGTCTAGCTATCAGCAAATCAAGGCTGAAGTAACTACAAATTTCTATATATTTTCAAATATGATTTGCATTATTAATACAGAAGTCCTCAGTTTCGATATATGGGAAAAAGTTTTGAATTCAGGTTTTTATTAACAATCTGGCAGATGTAACCAGATTTTGGGCTACATTATCCTGGTACTTTGCCACTTGCCAGTTTGTTTGTGGTCTTGTTTTTTTACCAAACAGGATTGTCTTGTGTTTGCACTAAATGCTTGCACACATACTTTATGAAGTGTCCTAGTTAATTTTGTGTTTTTGTATTACCTTGTTATTTTATATAGTTAGCTGAAATGACTTTGAAAGCTGACTTGAATTGTGTGCATGTCTTGTTCCCTATAACACAATTCAGTACTTGATGACGCTACGGTGAATTTTACAAAATTGGCCATGAGCAAAGGGCCACATCAATAATATGATACAAGTATGATGAGACAAACTCTCACTGTACAACAATACAGCTTTAGTTTGCCCCTTTAAACAAAAAAAACCCTAACAGCTCTTTCTCTCTCTGTCGCTGTCTGTATCTCTCTCTCCTACAATAGCTCCCATCCCACCCTCTAACTCCATCCAGACATGCAGAGAGCAGAGGCCTCACTGTTGCTCCTGCCTACCACACGCTCCCTCATTCCTCTTCTCATGGCGCTCCACACAGCACTGTAATGTGGGGACCTCTGGAACCTCCTAAAACCCAGAAACCTTGGAGTCTTAGTTGCCTAAGGCCAGCACCCCCACTTAGACCATCCGCTGCTCTCTGCTATAAAGAGGTGTGTGTGTGTGTGTGTGTGTGTGTGTGTGTGTGTGTGTGTGTGTGCGCAACATCTTCCCTGTTGATTACGTTGTGTGACTAGTGACAGGCATACTACTTTTTACATACTACTATTTTTTCAGGTGGTCATATGTCCATTTATATGCATTGAGCACCACAATATAAAGTCTTTAATGTACTTCAATGATAACTTAAAAAACTTGTATATGAAATTATATATGGACATGGCTAGTTTTGAAGGAGTTTATAGTGAGTGCAAGACAGCATTCCTTAAATAATTATTATTTTTATATTGAAAAATGTGCTTTAAAACTCCTGTGCAACTGAAGTGTAGACTGTCGCTTGTATTTATTATACTGACTCATCTGACTCATCTTTCTCATTCATCCCGATCATCTCAATCCTGGCACTGCTCCAGGATCTCAGTAAAAGCCCCAAAAGTATGAAGAAGCTGCTGCCCAAGCGGAAACCAGAAAGGAAGCCCTCTGATGAGGAGTTTGCACTGAGAAAAAGTAAGTTCATGGATTTGTTAGTACATCTGTTGAGAGTTATGATGTGACACAAATGTAAGTACGCTGTAACTCTCAACAGGTACTGTAGCACTGGAAGAGGATGCTCAGATCCTGAAAGTGATAGAGGCTTACTGTACAAGTGCCAAAACCAGACAGACTCTCAACTCAAGTAAGATTATGTCCATCATAGGACTAAGGCTACATAGCGCTTTGTCTCTTTGATGTTAACACTCTTGGAACTCTGTTAACAATATTCTCTTTTTCTCTTTTCTATTCACTCCTTTTGACATCATTTATTTATTCATTCTTAATCCCACTCGCTCTTTTTTCTATCCACTTTTGTTAACATTCACGTTACCATTTTTCTGTTTCCATTGCTTCACTTTTGTTATTTTTTTTATTTTTTTTTTTAAACCTTTTTATCCATATGTTTTTTGCCATCCCGTTTATTGGGTTTTTCGGAAAATCTCCCATTCTTCATTCATATGATTGGACTGTGCTCCCCTGCTATGGCCATATCAGCATGGCAGGGCACTGATCTCATGCATAACCATGTGCTGGATCAGTCGAGCATGGAGTGTATGGGCCGCCGCAGCAGCATCTCTCGGCCTGAAGGCAGCTCGGACCTTTCAGAGGACTCGGACTATGACAGTATATGGACGGCTCATTCTTACAGGATGGGGCCGGTTTCCCGTAAGAGCTGCAGCTCCTACATCTCCCACCAGAACTAAACTCCCTCACATGTACTGTTTAACTTCATTCACTTTAGTTTTATTTATTTTATTTATTTTAATGTTTATTTATTTATTTTTTATTTATTATGTCTTTTCACTTGCCTGTGTTAAACCTCACTCCTTGTCCTCTTTGTGCACTTATCTAAATTGGTCCTTGTTGCCTTGACACCTTTTTTGCCTATTATTTTGATGTCCACTCATGTGATGGGTGGAAATATGCCTTTCTCAGTTTCGACCTAGTATTTCATCTGTAAGATTAACGAAGGACATACGTTTGTGGATGAGTTTCCCTGCTAGAAATTATAAGATCTCACATCTTTGTAAATATTTTAGTATTGTCATTTTTTTTTAATGTGAAGTATTATGGTTTACCTAAGGGAAGCATTGGACACAAGAATTCCAGCTTTTTTTTTTTTTTTCAGGATGCTAGACGATAGAAGAGTTGAAAACAAAATACTTTGTTAAAAAAACAGGAAAATCACAAGTTGCTACTATGGACAGTATTAGTTGATGTACCACTGTTTTTATTTATGTATTTATTTTTGACTTGTACAGTACATGCATTTTTTTTTTTTTGTTACATGTATTCTCATAATAATGTCTACATATGGTATGATTGTTTGCCAAAATATGCTGAAATGTAATGTCTCATCAAACATTTGTTTGATTTTAAACCAGGTTTGTGGTTCTTTGTTACTCATTTAAAGCTCTGTGAGTACCTGTAGTGTTTTAAGATAAACTTTTTTCTGTTATGTATGATTTTTTTTGTTTTATCAGACAAAAAGAGAAATACATATTGCCAGTTAGAAAAGTACTTAAAACAAAGAATAAGAATATAACTCTTTCATGTTGTGTGGTAATCCTTGTGACCAAGTTCTCTGCTGTGGTAAAACAAAAAAATAGACAAGAAATTCTAAACAATTGCTGCCCTTTTGTCTGTTGTACTGTGCTGGTATTCTGATTCCCTGTACAACTCAGAAGTCAGTGATGTTTATGTGGTTCAGATATAAAATATAATTGTCCATTTATATATATATATATATATATATATATATATATATATATATATATATATATATATATATATATATATATATATATATATATATATATAATTAATTATATAATATTATATAGTACATACATGCAGTATATACATACAGATTTCAGTATGACGGAGCAGTTACTGTAATATACATTTTCAATAAATATTGGCTTTCTTAGACTTTTGTCAATATTTTTGTCCTTTCTCTGGAATTTTTTTTTTTCTTGGACTATGTTATTTCAGTGCCTTTTACTTATCTAAACGTATTTTTTATTGGTGGAAACGTGGAAATTTGATGAAGATATGTCTTTCATAATGCTCTTGGAATGTCTTGACATTTCCTCTCTGCATGACTAACCTGTCTTCGCACTGTTCTTTTAGCCTGATGCTTTCACTGCTTCAGAGCACGTGTGCCTATTTAACTATTCTCACCATTCAGTCCTTCACATAGAGATATGTGAAAACCAAACTGCAGGACTTTTCTTTTGGAACAGGACCGAGGAGAGACACTGCTCCAGCTCTGATATTACCTGCAGAGGAGAAGAGAATTGTGGAGGAGATCAAAAGCAATGGAAAGACTGTCCTGGAAGAGAAGTAAGAATACATGTGTTGCTATATAAAATAATTTTCACAGACTAATTATATTTGTGTATAGAAAATTCTATTCATTACCATAAATAAATAACTAAATTGACTTTTACAGGAGTCTTGTAGATGTTGTTTATTCTCTAAGAGATGAAATTCAGGTGCTTAAGCAGGTGCGTGTGAACTATTTATTTATTTATATTTTTGATAGTTACCTTTTTTTACAGCTTGATGTGGTCATGTGATTTAATTCATCAACAGGACAGTAAGAAAATGAAACGAACTCTGGAAGAGGAGCACCGAGCTCATAAAGATCTGGAGAGAATTGTACGTAAAGTTCTAAAGAATATGAACGACCCATCTTGGGATGAGACCAATTTGTGAAATAAATTTTAAGTGTCTTCCAACTATGGTAGCACTTGTAGGGATTTTAAATGTTCCCATGAATGTGGAACCAAATTTCTTATAAGTATTCAGGGTGTCCCAAAAGTCACCAAACAAAGGTCAAACTAACTTTTTAACACAATTTCTTCCAAAACTTTCTATTCTTTATGTTTTGAAAATATAGTTGCGTTTTGCAAGTGTTCATTCCACCTATATAGCCTCCCTATTAACACTTATGGCTCATTATCTTGCAATTTCTGCAGTCTCTGACATGGATTAATGCATCTGCATGTCAAAGGATGAACATAGCATGGCTAGATGTTTGTCAACACTTGACCATCACACTTGTATGATCTTTTTAAATGGCTTCCCAATTTATTTCCACTTTTTAGTAATACCTCCACCATTCTGAGAAGACTTTCCACTAGATTTTAGAGTGTGGCTGTAAGGGTTTGCCCATTCAGTCACAGAACTGTTCATCGCTTTAAATTTTAATCCAAAATCCATATTCTCTTCTAATTAATAATTGGACCTTACAACTGGCTTGACCATGCATCTTTGCTTTACTAATGCAAGGAACTTTACTGGGAATTGTACATATTACTGTTTTGTGCATATGTGTAATTTATAAATACTACAGAGATATGGTACTTTTACTCCAAATGTCTTAGTCTATTCTTTTAATTCTCATTTAAAGAGTGACCTGGGTTTAGCCCTATAACAACTCGTTCAGCGAGGTAACGCTCTTCGTTATATAATGAACACAATAAACAAACTTTTAAAAAAGTTATAATGCATGCTACATTTCAAGAAGCAGTTATGGACCATTTTATGTAATTGTGTCATAAAAATGTTACTAACAGTCCTTGGAACATGATCTCTACTACTAGTAGCTGCAATTATGTGTGGACTGATCTGTTTTTTTTTTTTTTTTGAGTGCACACTCATGACAGGAATTACCTCAAAACACATTCAACGTGTTTACTGATAACCCTTAACCTCCACATGGCACCATTTTGTCACTGTAAATTCTGTAAATAAAGATTTTTTTCTTACAATTTGGTGATAATTTTTGGAGGCTTCATTGTAGCATCTTTGCATGTTTCAAAGAATGTACTATACTTTGGCACTGAATATTTTGCAACTGTTTTTTTTTTTTTTGGATCAGGTGTCACTTAAAGTATATAAACCTGCAAGATTAAAGTGCAAAAGAAAAAGTAATATCAGAGTTCAAACTAATGGAATTTCTGCACTTAGGTCATGATCGGGGAGACCAATGATGATGAGGATGATTTTGTGCCTTTGTCTCTTTTCCCTGTACAGCAGTGCAGGATGAAGGTTGTGCATACACCAGGACCTATTACACTGACAAGGCAATCTAGGTCCTTTGTGGGCGATGATTCTACTTCATTGATTTACAATGGAAAGGATATAATTTTGCTGGTGTTGGCAAAAAGCTCAAATGTCAGCCTTTTCAGAATGCCAGCATTGCCTTGTTCGTGGATGAATGAGGAGAAAGTCACCTTTTGTCTTCTGTTAAATATTCCTGCATAAATACAAAGGGGCATAATGCCATCCCGATTAAATTGGAGCCCTGATTTATCCCGATTTATCCTTTACTGCGTAGATAAAACCTGCAGATAAATGCCAGGTTGGCCTTTTCATTTTTTTGTTCACTTCTTTTCTTATGCATTTTTTTTTTTTTTTTTTAACTTTATTCAGTTTAGTTGATGTAGCCACAGCTTTCAGTGGTGTGCTTGTATTATTCATGAGACAACTGTCTCCTACACTAAATAACAAGAATTATTGTTTTTAAAACACAGCAGATGTGATGTGTTTACTTCTTTTTCTCAGCAACGAAACAAATTTTAGCTGTCGTTTTAGTCTTTAGCATTAGTCTAAGCATCATTAAAGATTAAGGGTGTAGACTGAAGAGCAGACAGTTGAGGACAATGCTAGTAACACCTGTAGAGTGTGGTGTTGCTCGGTTTGACTCTTAAGTTTCAGGTATTAATTCCTGCACTGTTACTGACAGTGAACTATAATGGCTGTCTTTGAAGGCCTGAGTGAAAGGGACAGCAGGACTCTGTGGACACTGAATCAATTAGCTTTTGACCAACCTATACACACGCTTTTGCGCGCGCACACACTTCTAAGACCCTTTCTTTCCCTGGGTCTATTCAGTAGCTTGTGATCATTTAGATTTGACATGCATTGTGGCTGAGCTTGTCTTCCTCTTTTGCTCTCTCCCTCTTTTGCTACTGTCTGTCATTAATTTCCAGGCTTTACAATTTGCCAAAAAGAAAGAGAAAGGAGAGTGAGGGATGGATGGATGGATAAGAGCTCAGTGTCCTTTTGAAAGGGTTTGTTATTGCACAAAAAACAGCCGCCCAATAATTTTTCGTCAATGTTTAACTCTAAAAGCCTTTCCCCGTCAGCTTTGAAAAGAAGAGCAATAAAGCCCTATTGAAAAGGACTGAATAAAAACAGTCCTCTGGGGCTTTGACCAAAGGGCTTCTTTTCCTCTGCCTCTAATCAAATAGGAACTGAAATGAATTAGTTTTCTTATGAAAATAGCCTTTGTTGGCGGGGAGGCCAGTAATTCATAAACAATAAGCAGTGTCATTGTGTGCATAGTAATATATTCATGCGCTGGAGAGGCTAGAAGGCAGTACTATGGCTCTGTGCATGAGGAGAGAAGAGGGATGGATTACTCCTGGACTTTATAAACAGCTTGCTCAGTGAGTGCTTCTCTTCACTTGGCTCCCAGGCTTATCTTTGATTTCTTTCCATATTTTTCTTTCTTTTTTTTTTTTTTTCTTGCCCTCAAGGTTCTTTCTGTATTTCTCTTGTCTCCCACTTCATAATTATTATTATTATTTTTTTTTTTTTGCTTTTACATTCCAGCAGTTTGTCTATAAATTGGAGCTTGCGTTGAACTCTCCTCCCACTCTCTCTTGAAGTCAGGAAGTCAGAGGACCTGTTTCATTTATTTTTCTTTCACTTTGTTAGATGTAGTGCTGGATTTGTCTCATAATTGTTAATCTGTCCTCCCTAAGGGATCCTAATGGACTAATGTGACTGCAGAAGTGGAAAGAGTGACTGGTGTCCTGAGGGATTATTTGATGCCTGTCATCACAGAGCAGATGGATCATAGGGAACAGACTGTGTAGAAGAAAGCAAGAAGATGGAATTAAACCTTGAGGATATTTATTTTCTATTGAGAGAGTTTTGTACTAGTATGTGATTACCTGGTGGAACTACTTGACAGGAAATTGGGACCAGTTAGCAGCTTTCTCCAGTGGAATTATGTTTCCAGTCAAAATTCCCATATTGTTTACATAAGAAGAGGAAGCATGAAGTTGAGTGGAAGTCCACCTAAGGAAATTATACTTCTTCTGTATATCAGTATCAACACCTAATATGGAGTAATTTTTCCTTAGTTTTCTGGTGCTTCTATGAAGCCAGCAACTAGTACACATATCTGCTAAACAATATAGTTTACACCATAAAGAAGATCTAAGATTCTCAGGAGCATTTTTCTTGGAAGTAAATCTCTTTTCAGGCTGTGACATGTCATCAATAAATCAGCAAACAAGTAAGTGAGAGTGTGTTTCCTGTTGTTTAGGATCAGGTGAGAATTTCTCGTTTCAGAGTGTATTGATTTCAAGGAAACATTTGCTAATGGATCTCATCGGTCATTTCACCTTCATTTCGGTCAGTAACTGAGACGTTCATTAGACTGAGTCTGGAAAATCTGAATGCATGTTTGCATGTGGTTTATTGTCTACACCAGGGGTCGACAGGGACCTCCACAGCCGCTTTTTATGGTAAAAAAACAAACAAACACAACGAAAGTTATTTCTCACATCCGGATTCTTAGACCATACTGCTAGATTAGAAAATTAAAACGACTCTGTAAGTAGTCTTGAAAAATTTCCAGATTATATTTGTTACTTAATGAAACGTACGGAACCGCTTTCTTACTTTTCGACATGTTAAAACAGTATCAAAGATGCTCTCCTTGCTATGAAATCCACTTTGATCTGCTACCATCTGGCAAAACACAGGTAATGCTCCTCAAACCAGCAGACCATCTACACCAGTAGTAGCTGGTCTGCAATCAAATGACAGTTTCCGAATTATAACAAATAATTCTACCTCTTGGATAAATTAATATTAAGATTGTAATACAATGAAAACTCAAAACATGTAGGTGTTTTTTTGTCAAGCTTGGTCTAATATGTTAAACAAATTATCAGCCTGCACTGATGTTCTACCTGCTTGACCATCCAACCTGTTCTGGCATCTGGTTAGACGAGATATGGATTTTTCAGTTTTTTCAGGTGGGGTTCTTAGGGCAGCAAAATGTATTAACGTCTGTTGTGAGTAAGTAATCTGAAGGAAAATTGTGTTTTCTAAATAACCATCATGTCAGGAGTCACAGGGCAGAAAAATCCAAATCTGTTATGTGAATATTTGGACAGCAGAGGGCAGAGTTGTACTGGGAAACATGATGTCCGGCTACCGAGGTGACAAACGGACAGAACTTTATTTTTATTTAATCAGTCTTCCCGAGAATGGACCAATATGTGTCTTTTTAAACAATGTGACAGAAACAAACTTGTAACTGTAACAATTGTTATAGAGTAACTGACTGACTTCCGCTGCCAAACATCTCATTGTGAACGCCATATTTAAATTACGAACCACTAGATGGCGATGTTGGTGCATTTTCCCCCCCGTTGTTGACACACTTAACACGGTCCCTGGTGCATTTTCCAGCAGGACAGTGATTTGATTTTGGACACATTTTGGTCTCCTAATAAAATCCACTTGCAACTAAAACTCACAAACAGTAAGGATGAAAGCCTTCTTATTACTATCATTTTGCAAAGGGTAAAGGTTTTTGGGCAGTTTGGTGTATTTTACACACTGCTTTACATTCCAGCACAGAAGATCATGATTAGGTTCATGTGGTCTAATGCTATTGTGAAGATTTATGTTTGGATGAAGCTGATGGAGGTTAGAAAAGCCTGGTAATTGTTTGCCTTTGCCAGTGTAATCCCAGTTTATCCCTTGACCAGATACATATGAAAAATGTTTGCCATACTTTTGAGCTCAAGAGGGTTTGCTCGATAATGTAAATGCGTTTGTGACACCCCTTTTATTTGTCAGGGAGTAAATATATATTAAAGGTTACCTAAAAAAATGTGGAACTTTCTATAGAAACACAAGTATGCTTGGAAAATGCAATTAGGAACAATTTCATGGGGGAAAAAAAAATCTTTCAATGTTACAGGGCGGTATTTTTTTAATTATGTACCTTAAATCATTATAAAAGTAAACAACATCAATGTTTCCAGGTAAAACATAAAGCATCATAAGAGAAGCACCAGCTCTCACGTCATACATTGTCCTCTATGTTGATTGTGCTGAAGTACATTTAAATTTAGATGAAGAGACAAGAGTTACACATGTTAAATGATGAAATGTTCCCAGGATCTATAATGGGTGTAATGTTGAGAAGGGAGATGAAGTATGCAGGACAGGGGTACTACAGGTCCCAGGTTGGGAATCTGTAATGTACAGGAGTCCTGACTGGACACTCTAAATAACTACCTAAATAAGAAATCAGGCCATATGTGTCTTAAACTGTGCTTTTTTTTTTTTTTTTTTTTGGCTGAGCTGTATCCATGATGACACCCCACCCTCCCATTGCCCTTTCTCAGACTCAGCCATTGAGTATTTGACTGACAGGTGCCCAGATGTCACCTTTATAAGCAATCTTTATTCGCTTCTTTTGACCACTTCCTTTCACTTTCCGTGTGTATTAGAGGACCTCGGTCTACTCATGTGTTTTAGTGCGTGTATGTGCCAGCCTTCTCTCTTCCACTTTATTTCTGACCTGATTACTTGCTTATTCATTTACTTATCCAGTGCTCTTTTCTAACTGATACACATTACCAGTGACAGGCACTCTTTATAGAGGCCAATGAAGAGATGGCAGGCCATCAGTTTTAGCTTTAAGACTGTATTAATCCATCCCTGCAGCCTATATCCCAGAGTGCTCTACCTGAGTTTCTGTCATATGAGAGCATAACAGCAGAGATTCAATCAGAGTAATGGTCAGAGTCTCACAGTGCATTTGTATCGATCCTTGGTACATTGTATTGGCTGCTTTAGTGAAAAGGAAATTGCGTGCTATTTTCTAGTCGTCACAGTCTATTTGTCATTTAGTATTTGAACATCCTGTTCTGTGGCCTGAATTTGAATTTTAAGACTCGCCTTGTTTGTATGCCTGCTTGCATGCCAGTATCCATTTGTCTACTTAGGTATAATGCATATGTTCTTTTAATAAATAGTTTGAACAGTTTGGCCAGTTATTTAAAATTCCTTCATGTTCTTACTCTGCGTCTATTCAGCGAGGAATACACTCCAGCTGGGGTCCTGATTTAAAAAAAAAAAAGAATAAAGTAGTGGAAGTGTGTGAGGCACTAAACTTACACAGGTTCTAAATTAAAATTATGCAGGATATTCTCTCTCTCTCTCTCTCTCTCTCTCTCTCTCTCTCTCTCTCTCTCTCTCTCCCCACCCCCCAAAAAAAGGAAAAAAAATAAATAAAGAAAGAAAACATACATTTAGCAGTGTTTGCAATAAGAATAACAACTGCAACAATAAAACGTACATTTGTTTTCATTGTACTTTTTTACTGGGTATTCTATTGAAAGTGTAGACAATAATGAAAGAAACCCAGATATTCAGCACACACAAGCTCTTTTGTTGTGAATCATTATTAGGGTTATAAATTCATTTTATCTCGGTTGCTGATAACCCATTCATGATCTGGTCATTAAGAATTTGATAGGCTAATTGAATAGAACTTGGCCTCACACTTTTGTAATAGACCATTATACATCAGTGGAGAAGGTGACGGGGGCACAAAAGGTTGTGTTTTAGAACGAGATCTTCGCCCTTTCTGTCTTCGACTTTACAATAAGTTTTCCATCTTTAACTGTGAGGGAGTGTTTCTCTTTTGCATCGATTGTCCTCTTGCTATTCCCATCTGTTCTTTTTCATAGGAGGAGAGAGTAATGGCTCTATTGAGGGCCATGATACAGAGCCCTGAGTCTTATCTAGATCCTTCATGTGCTGCTGGGCCACATGGACCATTAACCTCCATTGTTTTATCTAATTCTAGTGATTAGTGATAAGACCTGCAGTTCTTGTGTGCACACTGGGCAGAGAGATTGTTTTATTTTATTTGTGAGTTTGTGAATAAAATGGAATTTTACTCTTTTACCTCAGCTTGTGTGTGTTTTCAGGAAAAATGCTGATGTTATGAAGCATCGTTCCAGCATTGAAAGCTGATGTGTCTGTTATTGTAAATAAAAGTCATGTTCTCGCTTTTTATTCATATGTATTATGCTCCATAATGACTAACTTATAATGTTTTCATTTCAACCTTTGCAGTACGAACTATAATGTTAGCTGGTTTTGTATATTACTTCACATCATATTTGTATATGAAAAGCCTAACATATTATATAATCTCTATACTCTATATAGATTGATATATAGATTTACCACAATAAAATGTTTTTCTATCTAAAAGAATTGACTTAAACTAGCACAGTGATCTTTATGTTATGAATGTCATCTGTCTGATATTGATAATGAAATTTGGCACTTTATTTAATCCATTCATGTTTTATGAATTTATGTGTTTTTTTATTTTTATAATTATACTGTGTTCTCATATGTATATACCAGTGTTAAAAACTGCTGGTGGAAGGCAATTAATATACAGCTGTGTCTGTTTTAAGATGCCGTAAGATGTAGGATATTAACAAAATAAAAAGATTATCGGTACATTTTGAACAAACGTTCTCTGGTGGAAAAGCTCTAATTTTCAGTGGGATCTGCTTTTAATTGATTTTAAATAACCCTAAATTAATTATTCTTAATGATGCTAATGATTGCTAAAACCAGTCAATGACGCTGATAAAGCTTTCTATGGTGATCTATGGCTCCAAATCAATGGTCAGGGTGAAAAATGTATGTATGTACTTGTCTGTGATTGAATCAATCTTTTTTTTAATTATTATTTTTTTAATTATTTTAAATGTAATTATTTACACATTCTGTGATCATTTTGTCATGACCTTTTGGCATTTTCACTCATTATACATATTCATCCAGTTTTAATTTCTTTATTCTTTTTTAGTCCTTTAGTCCTCCAATTTCTCTGAACAGTTGCAATGAATGCAATGCAAAATAAATTATCAATTTATTATTATATGTAGCATTACATTACTTACATATAGCCTTGTGTAATGTATGTCCACTGTATTTAAAATGGAGATATTTGTAGACAGATCAAACTAAGGTTTGTTTTTTCAGATTTATTTTATGTGGTTGAAAATGTATGCAAAATAAATACATGCATCTAAAACCCACTTTTCAGGAACAGAGGTGCTGATATTGCATAATGCTCAGGTTGTGGTAAAAGTAAGCAATTCTTGACACTTGTCTGATATGTCACAGTCAGAGACGTGAACAATTGACCGTGTGTGTTAACTAAGGTATACTGCTAGCATGAAATGAGATGTTGCTGTATTTTAGCAAATGTGTTTTGTTCTGCTGCACTGTAGTACATTTATATCACACTTTGGCACACAAGCTCATTTAGGCACCCACACGTGCTAGCGCACATACACACACACGTTATGCTGCACTAATATTTATGTACTTTATCTGCAGTGGTGTTTTAGTGTGCTCTTGAGTGCTGAGTGTTGTTGACAGAGGGAGTGGAGGTGTGTGCTGCGATCACTCTACCTGTCAGAGCAAATACACACATGCACACACACAACCCTGTCAAAGAGGATGCTCCAAGTCAGTAGTGCTACATGGAGAGGCTGGTAATGGCGTCTATTTCGGCAGAAGTGCTGCTCTCTTCAATTGAATGACACTTACAAATGTGTCAGCACTGTCACCGGGACATGGTCATCACAATTTACAGGATTTGGCTGGGTTTTTTATTAGTTTATTTGTTTTTGCATGCTCTAGTGATTGTAAACTGGGCATAACTGCAGCCAGAGACTTAAATAAAAAAATTGTTGCAGTGGTAGCTTTTTTTCTTTTCTTCTTTTTTTTCTTTTTTGAAATAAACTCTGCTTTCTATAGACCTTTCATGATATAAACACCTCCTGTAGATCACTGTTGCACTACCTGTCTTTAAGTGTTTCTACATTCAGCAGTTTTGTTGTTAGCATTGATAGGCATTTCTCATTTTGTGTGTATAGGTGGTATTCACTCTAGCTTGAAAAATCATTTACAATTACCTCTATTATAAACCATAATCTAACCCTCAACCAACTGAAATCTAATTTTGAGCAGACCTTAATGCGAGTCAGGGTTTTTTGTCCTTACTCTGGATCATATATTCGCTCTATTGTTTGTGCAGATGTAGTTATTTTCACTGGCCCTCAGTTTCATTAAGTCAATCAAATTCAATTTGGTCGTTAAAGGAAATATGTCCTTTTTATAAGCAGCTTTTTTTCTGCACACAATTTTCTTCCTTCTATCTGTTTCTTCCTAGTTGTGTGTGTACACATGTGAATGAAGGAACACATCTGTTTGTATGTTTTTTGTATGTATGATATGGATGATTTTGGCAATTGCTGAAGTGAATTCCTCTTACTTACTAGAGAATAGGCCAATTAGGACCTAGCAGGGAAGAAGCGGTGGTACAGGAAACACATTGAATGTTCCATTGATTAGCAATGTTAGCTTAATCAAAGAATCTCATAAGCTCATATGCTTCAGCCAGTAGGGGTTCACTCTTTACTCCCCTCCAAGAGGGCAAGGTTTGGGTGGCAATGTGGAGGTGAAACAGGCCAATGATTGCATTTCCGTTGCCTCAAAGAAGTGAGGATGTTAGCCAGAAAAAGAGAGCAGCGATTAGTGCCAGGAACTTTTCCTGGTTCATGAAGAAAATTTCCCGATTTACAGGAAATTGGAAGATTCACTTGACTGGAAGGTCTGAATATGAGCTAATGTTGGCAAGTGTTCTTTATTTATAAAGCCTAATGGATGGTGTGTAACATCAGTTCATATTCATTTTTATTCACAGAACTCCCTCGTCGCTTTTTTTTTTTTTTTTTTTTTATCCCAGTCTAAATTTTTTGCAAATTGAAAAGTGATAGAGAAGCAGGCTTGTCTAATAAGCATTACTTATCATATTAATTAAAATCGGATGACACGATATGGTCGACAGCTGTGCGTTTTGATTTGTTGTGTTGCTAATGTGACACTCATTATACAGGTCATAGTAAGACAAAAACGCCAGGGTAGCCATGGCAGCATGCAGATGCACAGACTGTGGCCTGCTACACAAATACGGGGGTCTCGCCTAAAACGGCCCATAATTACTCCAACACAGGCGGACAGTAACCATGGAGAGGTGAGCACCATGTACGACCTCAGACATGAAACATGAATTCGAAGCTGTAATTGTTTTTAAAATAGAATTGGTTTTTAGCTGGGCTTTTTAAAATGATGTGTATTTCTCATCAATAGCTTGCATTCATAGGCATTTAAATGAATACTGAACTCAAGATGCGTCTTTTTTTGCCCCCCCTCCCTTCTTTCTCTTTCTCTTTCTCCCTTCTCTCTCTCTCTCTCTCTCTCTCTCTCTCTCTTCCTCTCTCTAGGTCACTGTCATTCAGAAAGGTTTGTTGTTATATAGAATAAAACAGTGTTTTGACCCCCAAGGTTACTGTATTGCCTGTACCACATGCTGTTTTATTCTATTCTTGCTATTCAAAATAAATATTACAGAATAATTTCTGTGTTTGACAGTTTTTCTGTTGGTGGTCATGGGGGGAGTATCACTCTAAGTCTGAGTGAAAGCAGGATGAGAAATGTGTGATCAGTCATTTCTGTCTCTTTTCTTTGAGCATGACCATCTCAGCAGGGTGTCTTCTAAAATGCACCACTCTGTGGAAGACAAGTGACCTGCTTCCTTATATGTTGTGCCTCTCTATATTTAAAATGTCTAGATGTCTAAATGTCTAGAAATTTATTTTCAAAATTCATCAGCACTGAACAGACGCATAACATGGCCAAAACAGTGCATGAAGCTGGCCTGTAAGCCATGATAAATAAAAAATAGCGTAATGTATGTGCAAGTACACATCTACATCTTACAGTTATCTAATGTGTATTTGAAGCAGAAAAATGGCAGTTTAGTCCATCCTGTATTTGTAAGAAAGGGAGAAAAATGGACAGACCGTGACAGGGACTTATGGAAATTCTAGAGACAGCAAAGAGGAGTGGGGTGAAATGCAGGGTCAGGATTGGACGTCCTGAATGCTCACCCCAACACCAGAGGCCACGGAGAGTGGGGCGTCACTGTGGTTGGGTCAGTGCAGAGGTGATCCAATTCCCCCCTTGGTGCAGCACTGTGAGATTGGGCTAGATTGTGTGCAGGTCCTTTTGAACCCACTCCATGCAAAGGTCAGCAAAATAAGATGAAGAATCATAACATGGTGAACAAGGCTTGTGTACACTACTATCAATGTGCCTGAATTTGGAATGGTGTGCTTGCGTGTGCATGTGTGTGCCTGAATGCTTGTGAGTTTTTAAAGCTACATTATAGTTTGTGGAAGCAAATCTAAATGACATTGACAGGGCCAGACTGTAATTAGTGGTCTGATCAGAGCCCCTCTGGAAGCAATGCATTGTGGGACATTTCCTCTGACACTGAGCATTTACCAACAGCTGCCTGTCAATGTGATCTCTGTCTCTCCAAGAGAGGACGCTTTAATTAGTTGGAATCCCAAGAGGAGCCTCTCATTTACAGTCATGGCCATCTTCATTTAAATCAGCCCTATCTCTCAATCCCACATCTCTCTCTTTTATCCGTCTTTTCCCACCGTCACAGTCATATTGAATTCTGTTTTCCCCAACACACCTGTCTATTCTTATCAGAAGTTAATTGTCTCTGCCTCCTTGTCCTCTGTACCTCCACCCACTCTCTTCAGCGATTCCTGCCATTCTGTCCTTCATCCTACTACCACTTACAGCCCTTATTTCCTTTTTACACTAGTGATTGTGTTCTACATCTTCCTCATGCTTATGGTTTGTCACTCAGCTTGTGGTCATACCGAAGCTTTTTTATATGCTGGTGTGTGTTGTGTTTGAGACATAACATTGTCCTCTGACATTGACTGAAGTTGCCTGTCCTGTCTCTCTCTCTCTCTCTCTCTCTCTCTCTCTCTCTCTCTCTCTCTCTGACTTTCCCTTTTCCTCTTTTACAATAGATACACCCTTCTCGTGAGGCTTGTTCACCTTGAGTTACTGTTCATGGAAGTGGTATTTGCATTCACCATATCTCTGTTCAGATTTAAGAAATACAGGTCATGCAAGGGTCAGCAGGCTTCTAGCTCATTATATACAACTGCAAATCTTTAACTGAAAAGGTTCTTGCCCATTTGGGCAGATAATAAACACTTTCGTTAGCTTTGTCGAAATGTACTGTTGCCTTTGTCTCATTTGCTACCTTGATTACTACCCCTAGATGTTTTCCTGGGAGCTTTTTTTGGGGGGAGCTTTTTGGGATCTGACAGTTTTATCCCATTGTTCCTGTTCTTTTGTAAGTTCTGTGAATGGAAACAACACATTGCTACTTGTTGCCTGTCAGTCATGCTGGTTTCAAAGGACCGAGGGAACTCGACATCTGTTGAACGTTGTAGTGCTGTCAGAGCTGCCTGTCTATCTATGTCAACCCGTGAAGTTGTCATTTCAGATGTCAATATGACATGAGAATAATCAGGAAAAGCAAACAGGCTGTGAGGCTCTGTTCCCCTCCTCTCCTGCACACTGCTACATGATGTGATGTGCAGCTATTAGTTTAGAGCCGCTTTCACTGCTTCATTAGAAGATTGAGGAAAAGTTCAGCAATATATCACATCTAACTTAATGCCTAAAGTTGGTGATACTTTGCATAACTTTTAATGCAAATAGCATGTTCACGTTAGAGAAATGTGGGGTGTTTCTGATACGAAGATGAATCATTTAAAAGCATGCAGTGCTGAAACCATTTTGAACTCTGTGGTTGCAGTCTGATCTGCATAGAGGTGGGTGTAGTCTGAATAGTGGACACACCAAGAAACGATGTTTCTACACAGAAAATGGAAATTAGAAGCAGAATGTTTTTTGGTTAGGCATTTTAGTTTTTTTTCTTCAGTAGTAGAAGCTGTAGCAGGAGTCCCTACTGTGGATGTACTGAACATATGTTTCTGAAAGATGATTGTAAAACAAATGTAGGTACTACCTACAAAAGTATATAGTTAATGAATATTAAGTGTTCTAGGGCTGATATTGATAATTATATTGTGATTAATTATACAATATGCTTTTCTGATATTTTTCTGCATAGTGAGATCAGTTTCTAGCATGTATTATTGTTCACTGATTTGAAGCAGCTGAGTTAAAGATTTAAAGACTAAAGTGTTTTTCTGTAGACTTTAAGGGCATCATTAAACTCATTTAAACTGCTTTTAATTGCAGCACTACTAACAGTTTATATATTGTGAATAATATAATAAATATCTATTATAGAAATTATATAGGTTTTTATAGGTTTCAAGTATGTGGAGTCTAAAAATATTTATAGAGATTTATTTCGATTGTATTTTATTTGCTGTAAATTACTCAATTATATGCCATATGACAAGACGATTTGAAATGTGAAATAGTTAAAAATAATAAGATGAATAGAACTAAGAGATAATTTTATTAGTATTGAATTAAAATCTCATAATGAGAAATATTTCATGAATATTCCGGTATTGAATATATCTTTATGTGCTAAGATATATATACTTGTGTATCTTTGTGCTAGACTCTCCAGAACAGTTGATGAAATTGAAACATTTGATTTACTCCAATTATAAATATGTAAATATTTGTTTACAAGTCCCACCACATGCATTAGCTTTTCTATGACTCTCTTCCATTCAAGAAAAATCCATCTCATGCTGTGTAAATGCTCTGCAGTGATATGCAATTATCCTATGCTGTGCATCTGGTTGTGCTGCAAATGTCAATTTCCCTGTCTCTTCGAATGCATGTCTTTTTTCTCTTCTTCATACCTGTTCTACGGTAGTGCCAAGAGTCACTTTAAAATATTGGGACACGACTTTTCCACCCAAATGTGGTTATTTCCCAAAAATATTACAACTAAACTGGAGGCACACAATATGGGATGTTTTTGGATGTGGTAGGAAAAAATTTTCCTTTTACTTGAACTAGAAAACCTAAACCTGTTCCAGCTTGACAATGCCCCTGTGCACAAAGCTTACTCTATTTAGATATGGTTTACCTAGGTTGGATTAAAATTGATCTTGAGTGGCCCATTGTAGTGCCCTGAACTTAATCCAGTTGGACATCCTTGGGATAAATTAAAACACTGACTACAACACAGCATTGTCACCCTACATTACTACCTGACCACTAAATCTCCACAATCACAATCAAATCAAGTTACTATACTAAAGATACTAAATGTAGTATGGGATGTTCAAAAAGCAAATACAAATCTTATGGTCAGGTGTGTGTATATATATATATATATATATATTTTTTTTTTTTTTTTTTTTAGAGTACATGCCCTGTCCAAATTCTAGACATATGTTTAATCTGTATAGGCTCACATTGTGAGAAAGACCTCTAAGGAAATGACATTTGTAATGGTGTCTAGTCTGGTTTCACCAATAGTGTAAGTTTGAAATCAGTGCAGCAGTGAAGGGCAGACACTGATGGTGACTCCTGTTCACCTCTAATTGGCTTAAATAACATGGAGGGCACACTGTCTGACACATAAAAGATGCACCTCTCATTTCTCTCAGAGGTGTTTGAGAGATGGCCCTCTAGGCTCAGGAGTCAGAGATGGAAGGTGACATACATAGAAGGTTTTAATCCTTCTGTGCTACAGTAGACTCTTCATCTTCAGATGCAGCTTAGGGCTTGTCCAGTAGGCTCCCTAAGGGATTATTGTGAGACTATGGTTTTGTCATGCCCCTTGATCCCTTTTTTTGTTCTCAAGTGTCCCCCTGAGCTTTGTGTCAGATGTCTGAGTGTAATGGAAAACAGATCACATCTTTATTGATATTAAGACTCTAAATTTGGGTGCTGAATCAACTGACGGCTGCTTAGTTGCGCACCCATGGCGCCTGAAGTATTCCTAGTGACACTTAATATGGGTGAGACTGTTGTTCATAGGATTTTTAAACAAATCTAAAGCAATAACTGAGAAAACTAATTAAGAAACACAGGTGAACACAGGTCATTTACAGATTTTTTCTCTCCCTCTCTCTCTCTCTCTCTCTCTCTCACTCTCTCTCTCTCTAAATTTCAGTTTCAAAGTATTTTACTGGCATAAATGTTTAAATACAATAGTGCCAAATCATCAGTAGAAAATAATTAAAGAAGTAAATTAAAATAAACTTAATAATAGTAAAAATGCAAAATGTAAATAATTAAAATAGTGACAAGATTTCAAGTTGCCAATGTAGGACAAAACAATAAATTCAATATTATAATATATTATAATATTATACATTTCAATAATTATGTAAAATATGAAATACAATTTTAAAAAAGCTCAAGAGAAATGAATTAATTAAATGTACGTAGAGCATGTAATTGTCCAGTAAGTTCTCTCTGTGTGTCTGTCTGTCTGTCTTTTTTCTCTTTTTTTGACCTTGAGAAAACATTTGGCTGGTCCCCATGAGGAACCTACTAATTCTTTTTTTAAGCATGTACCTATATCATTTTTTAAAAACTTACATAACTAAAAGAGCCAACGGTGTAGATATACTGTAGCAGTAATTAATAGTAATGTCAAAAAAAGATGTGTGTGTGTTCGTGTGTGTAAATGTTGCTGTGCTAGTGTGCTGTAGGATGTTTACCAGTGTTGCCATCTGAAAGTGACAGTCTGGAGGCTTTAGCAAGACAACATGGCCCTCTGTCATCTCCAGCTGCATATTACCCCACCTGTCTCACTCTCACATGCTGCTTGTCACTAAGCCACAGTGACTCGCTAATCTATCCCTAACGGTGTCAATTCAGATCAGCAGCTACTCAGACGTCTCACTTAATTAACAATAGTTAATATATATTTTTTAATTTTTTCGTATTTTACAGGTGCTACTTGGCTTAAAAAATTTATATTCTACAATTGTATTTTTTCAAAGTTATTTCTTTAAAGTGCTTATGGATTTAGCCTGAAAGTTGCCTTGCTAGCTTTTTCAAACTGTTATGAATGGCATGTTAGTATAGAGAAATGGTGTTGCACTTAGATATGCACTTAGTATCCCTAAATGATTAATTGGTAGCTCCTGTCCCACCCCTCAATAAAAAAAAATCCTGAAAACCTTCTCCCATTCATATTTTTAGTCAGTTGCTTTATAAAAGCTTCTTTGCACCTCAAATAGCAGTAGATTTCACCCTGGTGCAGTGGACTATGGCAGAAGGTAGCAAATGTAACATACATTAATAGATTTCCTAAATCCTCTGTTGAGATCTCGAACTACAAGAAAGCCAGACTGTCATATTTCCACTCTTATCTATTATAAACCACATGCCACTGTCTTTGTGAAAAAGCTAAAGCAAGCTGTTGCTAAAACATCACTGAGCAATGATGCGTGTGGTGTATCTGCAGTTATCTGTTACATTTTTGGGTTGGTTAGCGTCGACTTCCCCTGGGCTTTGAATAAATGAGATGGCTTTATTTCTCTGCTCTGCTAAGTAATTCTTAATCAACCCTCTGTTTACATATGGATAGCCTGGGGATGAAAAGGTTTTGTTTGGGGTGCTGGACCTTGGGGAGGAGAGGTTGACCCAGGCTGAAGAACATGCCTTTTGGAAAGCTACTAATAGAGATTAGTAATGACTGTATGACAAAAAAAAAAAAATAATCATAATCAAATATATCAAAAAAGTGTATTGTGACATAAATTAATATGATTTTGATTTGGAATATTGCCCAGCCTGTATTAGGAATTTCCACTTATTTTATGAATTTATTATTATTATTATTTTTTTTTTTTATTCGTTTATTACATTCTGAAATTTCAGTTCACTCAATATAGTGGAAATAGAAAATGCTGCAATGTTCTCAAAGCAGTAAGTGATATGTCTTTCACTTCATATGCAGCTCATTTATTTGATTTGTCTGAAATCAAAATATCAAAGACCTCACACAGAATTTGACCAATTTTAAAGGTAAAGAGAGAAGCAGCACCTTTCCTGTTGATTCAGCAGCAAAGCAGATTTGGAAGTTCATTTGGAGCTGATTAGATATTAATTTTCTTCTGTATGTCACCAGTCAATCCGCTCATCAGTACAGAGTCATAACACGCTGAATGGAGAAGAGGGCTTCAAAATGTCAATACGAATAGACTAAATGGCAAACATAAATGTCATTTTTGAATTACATTTTTATGTTAAGTAATACATTGAATATTTCAGTACAATTTTAATTTGAGATTTATAACATGCATTGCTAAGTTACTTATTACATTTTTAGATTTGTGGTGAGATTGCACAAAGCTTTGATACTACACCAGCTGCAGTGCAAGGCTCAATACAGGAGCAGCTAAAGCTTGTGTGAAAGCTTTCTAACAGACCTTCGTTTCATTGTGTACAAGAACTTGTATTCATACTTGTTTGGCTCCTTTTATGGGATACAGACAAAAAAAGTATATCCTTTTTGTTTGAGAACTCAGCATGCAGTTCTGGGGAGGGTAGAAATTCTCAGCAGTTAAACATATACAAGCTATTTGTTACACACTTAAATGTACACATACCTTCGTTGAAGTTCACCTTAACATGAATCCTGTACATTCCAAAAATATTTCATGCATACCAACAACTTATACACAAACCTAGGCATGCTGGCACTCACATGCGCGCACACACACACACACACACACACACACACACACACACACACACACACACACTCCAAGACAGCAGTGGTGAGATAACTTCTAACTTTGTTTTGACACTTTTGATTAAGGACCATTGAAGGGACACCTGTACTGTGGTGCTGAACAATGGCTGGGCCCCAGGAGAGATTGATTTTCTGCATGAGAAAAGAAGTCTTTGTCTAAAGCCACAAGCTCCTTTCTTATGCTAACGAGTCATGGAAGATTTCCAAGTCAATTTCACCTGAGCGTTGGTCAGCTCTCTACTCTTTTGTGTGCTGTCCCTCGAGCCTCTCTAGCACACATGCGCAGACACACACACTCTATCACCCCCCCATGCTTTAAACTGCAATTTAGCTGTGATGGGTGGGTAACCCAGGGGGAGGAAAAGGGAGATTGACAGGTGGCTGGGAGCTTCCTCTGTAATATCTCTTAGGCTTTCCACCACAAAAGCTAAACTGGAGTATATACATTCCCTTCCACAAAATGCCAATCAGGCATGGATTTAAAGAGATGAACAGAACAGACTTGGTGATCTAAAATGTTCTAATTTATATAAATCCATACTTAGACCTGTGCAACCAAGAACATTAAGAACTTGGAATTTGGAAGACAGCCCATATCCATTTTTCTCCATTCACTAAGATAGCATGAGTATAGAGCCAAATATTGGTAAGATGCTTTAGGTTGTGTTTCTTAAATATATTCTAAATTCTGATGGCATTCTCCCATTCCAGACACCGAAATCAGATATTTTTTATGTTTTAGTATCTAGTACCTTTCTAAATTGTATCATCTGTTATTTGGATGAATGGAAATAATGATGGTAACTCCACATAACAATATGCAGGGGGTACATTTTAGCACATTGATTAAGTAATGCTCATTCATTATCTAGTTCACATTTGTGCCCTTTTTTGGCGTATATATTTACAGTTTATTATTCTGTAGCTCTTGCGTTGATCATTTGATATTTTGTTAATTACCATACAAATTAGAACAATCACAATAATGAGCAGAATTCAACCATTCTAAAGACTTGTGCATTTTTAAGAAGCACATCATTCTGAATATGCACATATACATGCACAGGAGAACAGTAAATGTTGTCGTTCGGACATCCATTGCCAAATTTCGTAATAGCAAGGAAAATTTTTGAAGAATTGATCCCCTCATAAAGCTTTCCATACTTGAAATGGCTGTGAGGCATTGTGCAAGTGAATACTCTAATATTTGATTAGGTTTTATAATGCTGTGAGCATATGCATAAAATGGTGAGAAACTACTGATACTAACACAATGCACAGCCTAAATCCTAAAATTAATATGTGAGATAAAATGCCTGAATAAGCTTTTATTAAGCCTACTTCATAACAGTACCATTTCTAAAGAAATTCAACAGACATTCATGGTGTGAGGCTCAATAGACCTAGTAGCACTTAATTAATTTCTCTCACCAATACAGCTGATGGAACAGCATAGAAAAGCAAGTCATAATTTGCTGAGCTGCACCAAAGAACTAAAAATTTTTGTGACTGAGATAAGCCAAATGGCATCGAACTTCGAAAAGCACCATACTGTTTCATGCAGAAATTACTTGTCAATATTTTTAGTATATTAGTTGTGAAGTTGAAAAGATTTGTAATATTGTGGACTGCAGTGGACAGGAGATGGTTTTTCCATGTCTGTTCTATGTTACAGCAGAGACAGAAAATAATCTTGTTTTTGGTTTTTATTGCATGGTGTGTGGGGTAGAAGCATTAGGGGAAAAAAGTTCTGATGATTCTTTCGCTGACAATTGCATTATTACATTCCTTTTTAAACTAGCAATAACTATTTGGAATCTCATAAGGCTTTAATGCTTATGGTTATGATTGGCAAAGCATGAGTTTTGATGCAAAATGTGCAATTATGCTGTTGTATCATGCAAAATTGACTGTGCCATTGACAATTTTCACTTTTGTCGCCTATGCTAATTCTAATTAATTTGTCGCTTATTTCAGTTAATGAAAAGCCATTTTTATTTTTTTATCGCATGACTTTATTAGTGAATTTGGTTCCATGGAAAATGCAACATAATTGCTGAGGAAGTGTTATATTTAGCATTTATGGTTTTATGACGTTGTAGCGAATATGAAAAATAATTAAGGTTGTTTGATGCTGAATCAGTGTATGACTGGTTTTTAAGCTGCATGTTAATTTGGTATTGACTGTTAATTCATTTGAAGGGAGTGGACTTTCCTTTGGTACTCAGTTTCTTCCACTAAACTGAAACTGTGACATGCTTACCTATCGAATACATTTGACCCTGCAGGCTCTTCTCATTGCAAAGGTATGTGAAAATAGTTTTAAAGAATTAAAAAAAGGAAGCATACAATTACGGTTCCTCCTAGGCTTGCTGTATTTGGTAAAAACCCAAATCCCTTAAACATTTTTTATTATTTCTTTTTATTCTAATGCTGATTCTACGCTTGCTAATCTCAAGAACAGGATTTCCTTGGTCAGCTTCATGTATTTCTCTCTCCTCTCTCTCTCTCTCTCTCTCTCTCGCTCTCTCTCTCTCCATTTTACATAAATGCTGGAGGCAAGATTCATGGTTGCCCATATTCTGCCTCCGCATTAGTAGCTTAGTAGCACGATAAAACCGTCAGAAGTAAAAACAAAATGTAACAATTGGGTTATTGCTTTTCTAAACATAAACACGTTTTGCATTCGAGACCAATATATTCTTTTGGAATCAATGACCAATGGTATTTTTTTTTGGAAAGGCTTAGTTCATTGTGCTGCCTTGCGCATGAGCTGGGCTGGTTGGTTGCTCAGTAAGTTGTTAATTTCCAGCTTTTCTCTTAGTTGGAAATTGATCCATGAATATTTTTGGGATGGCTGTGCTGTTATATTTTTGGGCTCCAATGTTGTGTTTAGTCTATTTGCAGCTGGTAAGGACAGTGGTTTTAGGAAGCCTGCATTGTTTATGACTATGAAAAAACTTCACAGCAGCAAGTAGTTTATTTTTGTAATGGTTTCAGGCAATATCATGCTTTACTATCCAAGACAATTTGCTCAAGAAGAGGCTGATTGAAGTTGTAACTGCATCTCTTGCAATGTGCTCCTATGTTATAGATTGCTATTGAATAATGGTTATAAAACAATCGTGATTTCTTTCTGGTAATGCTCCATTGTTTTCATATACAGCTATATCATTATACATATCATATATATATAATGTATTAAAAAGAAGATTGTGGGCTCAAGATAATTTATAGATATCAATCAGTGTTTGAAAATTTTATATCATTCCATTAATAGATTGTTGTGCTAAGAGTAAAATTTCAGTCTTTTAACATTAACTAAGTTGATTAAGCAAGAGTTTTGTGACAAAAATGGTAATAGGAACAGTATAGCCATAAGAAATCATAGTACTTTGGATTCTTAAGTACATTTGAAGGCAAATACTTTTGCACTTTTACTCAAGTTAAAGTTTAAAGGGAGCACTTTTACTGGAGTAATATTTTACATAGTGTATCTCTACTGTAACTCAAGTACATTGTTTGTTTGCTTCGTCCACCACTGTCAACAGGTATGGTGCAAATGTGAGTGTGACTCAGAAGAAAAAAATCGGTTGTGAAAAAATTGACGGTTCAATGACTGCAGTATTTATTGGATTTTAATTACTGGCTCAGTTTATGACTTTATGATTCCCACATCCATGGCAAAATATCAGGGTTGCATTCAGATGACCATTAAGAATTTATTGTAGTTAGCATACTTTTCACATACAGTACAGCTTGTGGGAAAAGATTGAAAAAAAAAAATATAGACTTTTGTTTTAAAAAAAATGAATGATGTCAAAGTAATATGTCGTGCAAGAAAAGTTTGTTTTCTAGTGTGCTCCTAAGTCAGACTTGCAAAATATATACCAGTTTATAGATCAGTTTATTAATTAAAGCAAAGTTCACAAATGGCTTATGTAACAGGTGTTATGTTCATTGCATATGTAGAATTAAACAAAAGTGAAAAACATTTAAATGTGTATCTGATATGCCTACCTGTATGCGTGCAACTTCTCCTTTAATTTTCTGACTGCGGGTTAATCTTAATTTCCTGCCTTTGCACCTCCTCTTCCCTTTTAGTCTATAGGGGAGAGCTAATGAACTCTAATTAATCAGATTACATCTTTGTCTTAAAAATAACTTTTATGCTTAAATTCTTCATCCAAATAATTATTTTCTGTGTATTCTGCCGATTTTCTGTCCTCGATGAACTTGAAGCATGTGCTAATTGCATTGCACATTACACAGGAATGGGTGAATTTACACAAAATACCGTGTTTTATCAGGTATGCTGTTTTGTTACTAATGTTAAAAAAAGGAACTTTTTGCTTTAATGCTTTTTCTCTTGCCTAGTGCACTATATGGAAGATCTATATGGGACACACTATATAAAAAAAATACACACAATGTAAAAAATACTTTTTAATACTTACTTTTTAGATTAAATGAAACAAGATTAAATAGTCGACCTGTCAGCAAATGTCTGTTTATTTATTCCACCAAAAACACAAAATAAATAACGACCAGTTACACTTACAAAGCGTTGACAAAAGTACTGGGACACTTGACCATTACACCAACAATGACTGTAATGAAAAAGTTGTCTAAATGCATATACCTTAATGCTGGGCACGGTCTTGCTGAATTAGACAAGGGCCTTACCCAAACTTCCCACAATATGGAAGCATAGCATTGTCCAAAATATGTTGGTATGCTAAAGCATTAAGACTTAGTTACACTGGATAGGGCTTAGCCCAATTCCTGAAAAACAGCCCCATACCGTTATTCGACCAAACTTTACAGTACAATTGGCAGGTAATGTTTTCCTGCTATCTGCCAAATACAGATTTGCCCTTTAGACTGACAAACAGAGAAGAGTGATTTGTCACTTCCCAGAACATATTTCCAGACCCTTTAGAATCCAGTAGCGATATGCTTTACCCCACTCCATCCGATGCTTGGCATTGTACACAGTTTTTGTACTGATATTAATTGGAAGTTTGAAATTGGAAGGTATGGAAACAACAGACCATTGACAATTGACAACTGACCATTTACATACCATGTGCCTCAGGTGACCCTTGCTCTCTGTGACTTTTTGTGGTCTTCCCCATGCTATCTGAATAGCTGCTGTTCCTAAATTCTTTCACTTCCCAGCTGACTGTGGAATAGCTAGCAGGGATGAAATTTAATGAACCTGACTTGTGGAATCCTATCAATGTACTTACATGAACCTATAAGAACAACTCTTTTTCATTATTTTTTTTTACACATATGTTTGTAAATGCAGACTGCATAGCTAGATGTTTGAATTTATACACCTGTGGCAATGGATCTGATTAAAACACCTGAATTTAATAATCATATAAAATGTATCTTGTGTATGAATATATTTGTTTTTTACTGATCTTATTTTACTAATATAATGATCTAAGACAGTCTTTGATGCTCAGTGGTCAGTTCGTTGCATGCTCTTGGATGATTTCCTTTCTTAGATGTCAGGAAACTTAACCAGTCATTTTTCTTTCATCATTGAGAGAAGGATGTAAAGCTGATATGTGATCTCAAGTTTATGTCTCAGGTCATCCGTTACCTAAAGGGCCCCTTCAGAGTGAGCATTATGGAGACAGTTGGAGGAGCAATGTCAGCTTGAGTTACACCTGTTACTGTTCGAGGATTGTGCTGAGTGCATCCCCACCCTTTTCCACCCTCACCCCAGGCATCACTGAGACATTTTGTTTCCTATAAAACATTGTTTAAGAATATCAAAAGGGAAATATGGCAACAGAAATACGACAACAGAAATAGCCTTGTCATCAGAAAAGGCTATTTCTGTTGTCGGTCAATCTTGAATAGGTTTTTAAAATGCCTCGGATTATATGAATGTATATTCAATTACGAAATCAGCAGCCAGAAATTTGTAAAAGTTTAAAAGACATTTTTTTCTGGGTAGTTTACTCTAAAGCTGTGAAGCATAGGTATTCAACTAAATGTATAAAGGACTTGTTATATAAAATTCTATGCTTACAAAGTGTCCAGAATATGGACATAAGGAATATGACTTAATTTAAACATGACTAAAAGTTACCTTTTATGCTTAAGCATTATTGTGTAGTTTATGTTTATATATAAGCCAATTAGAAGTGGATATATTCTTAAGTACAGTTTTCAGTCAGCTGAAATACTTTGGTGACTTCTGATCCACACTGTGTTCCAACAGTTGGTGAATCTTGTTCTATAGTAACTTTATACAGTTTATTATACTAATAACTTTTTAGTGGTTTAGTAGTTGTTGTAAACTATGGATTTTATTTTTTGTATTATATATGTTGTAGGATATAAACAACTTTCTGATATGCATTAATAACACTATTCACATTTTATGTTTTGGTTGGTTGTGTACTGCAGCACACGCATATACTGGTGTTGGAGCGTTCATTGGCGTGTAATGAGATCATCCCTCCATGCTGCTGGCTATCAGAGAACACCATCAGTGAAGAGAGTCGATGATCCATAGGGAGATGAGAAGCCTAATCCTCCTCTTTCCTTTCTCCCTTTCTCTTTCTGCTTAGGGGAGTCTCTCATCCCTTTCTTTCTTTCTTTCTTTCTTTCTTTCTTTCTTTCTCTCTCTCTCTCTCTCTCTCTCTCTCTCTCTCTCTCTCTCTCTCTCTCTCTCTCTCTCTCTCTCTCTCTCTCTCTCTCCCTCCCTCCCTCTCATTCTGCATTATTATATGCGTCTTGGCTTCCTTCCTCTGCCTCTACCAGTGCCAGCCAGTGGGAAGATGAGGCAGCAGTGGAATTTAGAGTCTAAATATACTCACCGTGGGTAAACATGTCCGATCATAGAGAGAGAGAGAGAGAGAGAGAGAGAGTGAGAGAGCACTCTAATCCAAGCAGTCTAAAAGAGATTACAGATTTTGTTTATAATCCACTCGGGTTGAATCTACAAGAGTGTGCATATGCTGCTGCTTTTTTAGTTTGGCTTTACATATATATTACTCATACATATTGCCCACTAAGGATAATGGATGTGGAATTTGCATCGTATGACATAAATAAGTCTTTCCTCATAGGACTGGTATCCACGTGTCTGGTTTTAAACAAGAGTTAAAGCAACTGCAATTCTACATAAAAACACTTAGAAAACAGAAAAACTTAGAAAACTTTAAAATTATGATTATTTTATATGATTTCTGATCTCAATCAAACAAAAAAAAAAAAAGAAATTTAAATTATATTTTTGGATAAATGCATTCAGTGCCCTGATATTTAAACTAGAAAAAAAGAATAACCCACAGAGCATGACATATAGGCTCTTACACAAAGTATTGTGTTTTTTATTGATTTTTCACCTTTTATAGATTTGTATTAATGGGATACAAATGTGAATATATTTACAATTTAAAAAATACAACAGAAATAATGCCAACATTTAATAAAGCGGTTGTAGAAAATTTACTCTAATTGTGTTCTGATAATTTGATAATGAATTCTCTTTGGACACCTTATTATTATATTTACCATAATGCTACTTGAAATTAAATTAAAATTAAAATTGTATTTTAGGTGATCAATGTGCTAGATTATACAACCTGAATGTATCATACTGTACCATACCTTTCCTTACTATACCATACAAGTCCTTATATGGCACTAGCCTTTTTTTTGTGCTAAACCTAAGACATGAAATTCTATAATTTACACTCAAGTCTCAATAAAAAACGATTTTTTCAGTCCCGGCAGGACACAGAACTGTGGCGTCTCCACAGCTAAGCACAACAGCTCCTGTTTTCACACAGCCACTGATTAGTTTAGTGTCGCCTGATTAGAAATTAATTAAAATGATGAAACAGACTCCTGGGGGAAGGATGTGGCTGATGACTTTCATGCAACCATTATTCCTTAGTCCAAGGGGATGTGTTTGTGTGTGTGTGTTTGCATGTGTATGATAATCACACTAATGTTTCGTGCGTTTTGGAAAGACTGTGTGTGCATTGTAGAGTCCCCTCCCCCAATCTCTTGTTGTCTCTTTTCCACTATCTTCAACAGCAGCTTTCAAGAAAACCCTCTTCAAAACTCCATGTCCCCTACATGTTGTCTTTTAAACCTCCTTCAGTTCATTCTCTGTCTTTTGCTCTTTCAGATCAATGCCAGAAATCTTCTAAGTTTTCTTTTCTCTCCTGTCTCCACCTGTGCTTTGAAGCCTGACAGATATGCATTACAAACATGAGCTTAAAATAGATGTTTGCCCACCACTGTATTGGTGTATACATTTACTATGTGAGCAGGATGTCAGTTTGAACTATGGAGCGCAGAAGTAAGCATCCACACAGCAAAGCTTTAAAAAACAAATTTAAATTAATTACCTGAATTGTTTTAATGAGCACAGTAAGTATTATGTAACGGTAAATGCTATGTCGTATTAGGGCGTGATAACATCAGCCTTATGGATGGCACACAAATTGCTACTCCATAAGCGGTTTATACAGCTGTTGCGTTTCTGTATTTCACAGCTGAATGAACCTGTAATTGGAGCCTAATGAAGCCCTGAGGGGCTGGGTGGCAGCGAGCGAACACTCCGCTATTTATTTAACTGTGGACTCTTCAGATTAAAAGGCTTCAGTGTTTACCCCATGGCTCAGTGGATCATCTTTTCAATTTAGCCTGACAAGCGCTGAACAGCAATCCCTCAGAGGCACACTCAATCTCCAATAGGTGAAGAGAGGGAGAGCATGCGAGTGTGCATGAGAGAGTGTGTCGTGAGGAAAGAGGGATGAACAGAGGGTGCTGTTTTGAAAGATTAAAAATCCTGAAATTGTTGTAGTTGACAGGATTATTTTTGGTTGAAAGATTTTAAGTTTGGATTTATGTGTCTTACTGTGGTATGTCTGTGGTGTTAACTTTGCGTATGTTTTCAGGTATGGACAGTGTCATTTCTTAGATGTTTATTAGTTTATCTTTTGGGTATTCTTGTTTATTTTGTGAAAGTTATTCCTATTTTTTTTATTATTAGTTAACATGAAAGTGGGGGTAGCTGGCTGGCTGGCTGAATAGTTGGATTTAATTTTAATAAAGCACTTTCACAAATTTTAAATATCTCTTCTTCAAATGTTATTTGAAGCATAAAACATATAGTATCAGGGTTGCACAGTGGTACTGTCTTCATCCTCACAGCTCCAGGGTCTCTAGTTCAGTCCTGAGTCTGGGTTACTGTAAATGTAGATATTTATGTAATACATTTACATTTACATTTAAATGTAATACATTTACATTTACTTTCAAAAACCTACTAGTTATGCAAAATACCCATATATACCCATATATATACCCATATATATATATATATATATATATATATATATATATATATATATATATATATATATATATGATCCTGAGCAGGATGAAGCGGTTACAAAAGATGAAAGAATGAATCGTACTCATAAACACAATAATGGATTTCACTTTTGTTTAGTTATTAGACTTGTTTAACAATTATCAAGCAAACCTACACTTTTTAGCCAAAATCACCATACCATCATACAAATATATACTTGTTAATCATACTATTCCAAAGCTGATCTATCCTTTACTTCTCCATCAGTCTCCACTTTTCTGGGAAGGTCTTTTTTTTTTTACTCCATTGATTTGTCTTTAACCCAGCCATTATGGTTGCACAAGCCAGTGCACTTTTAGTGACCAACTACCTGAAATTTATATCGGATTGGTCGAGGCCCGGGTTACTAACAACCACAACAGGTATTGTTAGCCAACAGGGTACCGGTGGAAACTGGGCTACTGTTGGCTGAAGGAGGAGAAGGAGAGGAGAGAAGACATCTACAGAGATAGCAGGAAAAGAAGACATGTAGGAGAGTGGAGGTTAGGGTTGGTACTTTTAATGATGGTACTATGCATTGATGTGGTGAAGGAAGACATGCAGGTAGTTGGTTTGCAAGAGGCAGATGTAGAGGACAGAGAAGTATGGAGACGGATGGGAGCAGCTGAAAGAAGAAGAAGAAGAAGAAGGCTCCATGGATTTATCTTTAGCCAAGATTGTTAGTAAGGTTTGGCTCTAAAGTCAGGTGAGGAGTCCTGGTGAACAGTTTGTGCTTCATTTCATCACAAAGATGTTCAGTACACAAGCCCTAAGTATGGGGCCCTTAGTTCCAGTAAAAGGAAATCTTAAATCCATAGCATGCAGAGAAATTATAGATAATTGTGCTTTCAATTTAGAGGAGACAGTTTTTGGAATGCTCACTTATGGCTGTGATTATCAGGTGTGAATATACTTTAAGCCATATAGTGTATAATGTGTGTATGTGTGTGCTCATCTGACTGAATGAATATAGATGTGTAAATAGGTCTAGCAAGTTTGTTATGAACCTTGAGCCACTCAAGGAGACCTGAGGTAGCAGGCAGAGGCCCAGACAGAGGCATCTTTGTTTGAATTGTAGATCTGTGGGTGGTCCCAATGCAAGTAGAAAGACACATTCAGTTCCAACCAGATAATGAAATAAACAGAACCTATTACAATAGCTGTCCTCCCTCATGCTCCCATCCTCCCAAATTCCCAGCCATCATAGTTGTCGCTTCTTCTAATAGACCCTACTATGTGTTGTGTGTCTATCTAAAATGTTTTCAAGATTTGAGACAGTAGCTGAATGCCATCTGTCTACAATTAATTTCTTTCATCCTTCCTCCTCTTGTCCTATTTTCTCACTCCAAGCCCACTTTACTTACATCCTCTTACTCTGCTCTCTCTCTCTCTCTCTCTCTCTCTCTCTCTCTCTCTCTCTCTCTCTCTCTCTTTCTGTGCTCCCAGTCAGTGCAGTTCTAAGTGGCCTCTCATGTGGCATAAGAAGGAAGTGAGGTGAACTCTGGATCTTTAGATTGACCCACCCTCTCATTATGCCATACTTGCTTTAGAAAAAATTGGGAAAGACATAAAATAGAGAGAAAAAAGAATGAGGGACACACGCTGGATTCATTAAAGGTGGTGACACTTCTGAAATACTTTTGAGAAGTATGATTTAAGTCATTCAGAATTCACCTACCGATTCTGTTAATTTTTATTTTAGACTTATTTTAGCCAAAATAGTCTAACTTCTGTTGAAAGTAAAAAAGAAAGTACTGCAAATGGTTTATTCTCTATACAAGTTGTTGCTTTATTGTTGTTTGGGGTTTACTAATGAGCAATGTGACAAATATGTTATTTCCTGGGTCTTGACCTGTGTTCTTCATGATAACTGATTAAATATGTATGTGGCATGTTTCTTCCCTCCTTTGGTCTTGTTTATACTGACCTGGATTCTTTGTTCTAAATTTTTATGTATTCAAGGCTATGACTGGTCTCATGGCCTTTTTGCTGACATTTATTGGGCCTGTGCAAGGACATGCCCTTTTCTCCATCTCACCCATTCCTCCCTGTTAATCAGGGGGGTCTGAAAACCAGGCAGATAAGCCCATTGTTTGGCCTGACAATGTTCTGATGATATGGCCAGAGAGGATCGGTACCCTGTGCCTCCCTTTTCACAACTAGACTGCCACCAGAGAGAACTCATTACCACAGAGCAACCAGGTTAATTAGCTGAGAGAGAGAGAGAGAGAGAGAGAGAGAGAGAGAGAGAGAGAGAGAGAGAGTCTGGATAGGGAAGAGATCGACATCTGTACTTATTCTTGACCAAGGTTTTTTTTATGGTTCTCCTGATGCTTAATTGATGATGAGGAGTTACCTGTTCTACTCTATTTAAGCATGGACTAATCATCTCTGTATCAAATTAAGTATTCAACTTTGTTTGTGTTTCCCATGGTTATTAAAATCTTGCACTATATAATACATTTTCTTTACAAATTAACAAGTAGGTGGAATGTAATGAAGGCTGGGCAATTTGATCAACAGGGGGAGCTCTGTAACCCTCCAACTCTCCATCTTAAGCAATATTTATACGATCTGAAACCAGATTTGATGATATGCTGCAAAAACACACTGCAGTGAAACAGTAAATTATTTAATCAGTTGTGCTGTACCGTTTGGGTTTATGTGTTTGTCCTCGTAGTAATAGGAGTGGTTATTGTGCTAGTTTTGGAATGTGTGCTCTTGTAACATAGAAATAATTTATGTTTTGGTTGTGAAGCAAAGAAACCCTTTCATGTCTGCTAAGTGTTGGAGTTAGTCTGTGGTGAGGACCATTTTTCTTTAGAAGCTGTGTGACTGAATTGCTGAATGAAATGTAGGTGACAAGATGGTGTTAGTAGAACCTGTTTCTGTAGCTTTTTTCTTTGTGTGGTCTACCACTGAAACTTTACACTCTGGCTCAGAACTAATCTGTATATATGTATAGGCATCTCTCGCTCTCTGTGTATGGTGTGTGTGTGTGTGTGTGTGTTTGTTGCTGGTTAATGTGAATCAGCTGGAGCTCAGCACAGCTAAATTTCATATTTCTGCAGTACACTTCTTCCTGCTAGGTCAGTTCACCGTTACTGGTCCAGGCAGCTTTTAGCCTGCTTTAGAATACTAATCTCTGAAAATGGGGCACCATGACAAGCACCTGTTCAAGTACTCTGTAATCTTCATCACATTGACTCTGGCCTTCCTCTCATACAGTGTGATCGAAATGATAGAGATCCTGAAGAGTTTTTCTATGTCATTACTGGCGCATTTCTGATATGTCTGTGGTCTTTTTAAACTCAGCTAGAGATCTGACATAGAGTTGGAGCTGCTGTACATGGAGGGTTGATAGAAAGGGAAAAAGTCAAAGGCTACCTAGTGTGTCTCTGATTTGTGTTTGTGTTTGTGTGTGCACACGAATGCACGTGCAACACCACACCAGTATCATGCCATGCTTAAGTTACAGATTTGGCTGATCTCAACTCTTCCTCCCGCTCCTCCACCCTTCTGCCCTCCATTGTTTCCATCCTCCCTCCATCACACCCTTCCTTCCTCCCTCCTTTCTACCTCCTTCCCTCCCTCCCTCCCTCCCTCCCTCCCTGTCTCTCCATTCTCCCTTTTCTTTAGAAAGAGCGAGAGGAGATGAGCAGAGCGAGGGAATCCATGGCTATTGTGTGTCAATCACAGTATGTGTCATGGTCTCTCCCCCTCCTGGTGATTAGCTCTCTTAGTGCAGCTCTGCAGTATCTCCTCAACAAATAAACCCAGCCTACAGCCAGCCAGTGAGGCCTTGGGCATGAGTTCATACACACACACACACACACACACACACACACACACACACACACACACACACACACACACACACACTCACACACTCCAATTACTTGCATCCCTTTGTGACACCCAACTCATGCTATGATATGAACTTAAAAACAGGTTAAAAACAGTAAAGAACTATTGCATTAGACCAGTATGACGTGTTTTCCAGTGTATGGGACTTAAGGATTAGTGAATTTTGCTTGAATTCATTAAATCAAATTTGGAGCACGTTATCTTTGCAGGTGCAGGATCACAGTAGCCTCTTCATTATTAGAGGAAGTAACCTGACCTCTCAGCCTAACTAAAAAAACAAGGTCTCAGGTTACAGAACACCACATAATTCATGGCCTGTTTATGGAAAATTATGCTTACTGTACGGCGTCTGTATTTACTCCATGTTGGATACATAAGAACATGGTGCATGGCTATTGGACCACTGCATGATATAAGACATATACTGTACAGCCTACATTTCTTTATTCTGAGCTTAGTCTTATAATGTGTACCAGTTTCTCAGTCATAAGACGTCAATAGCTATTCTGTATGTTGGATAAGATACTGAGGTAGAGATGGTGTCACTGCAACCTCTTTCTGTAGCTCTTTCCTTTGTGTGGCTAGCTTTACTGTAAATTCCTGCTGGAGGCAACTGGAAAAGATCCTGTTCCCCAGCAGGAAGGGAAGAAACCATGTGGATGTTAATCTTGTCCCACTGCATCAGAAGTGGGTGGAGAGATTAAATTCTTTCAGATCATCGGTGTTATATCATATCATCATAAAATGTATGAGAATTTCTTTTGCATATATTATAAATCAAAGTTATATTTAAAAATGGTTAATACTGATTTCATTAATAGATCTTTCCTTCCTTTAATTCCAAGATTAAAATGAATAAGACAACAATTAATTCTGTACAACGGCAATTCTTGTTTCATTCATGTGAATATCTGAAACACTGGTTGCTTTCTACTTTAAGGTCATCTAACTGCATCTAACAGAAAATGAAAAATAAAATGTGATGCATTTGAAAAGTATGATTTGACTTTGCAACCCATCTCATAAAGAACAACACTGGAGTCAATTTATCATTCTGCTGTCTAACCAGCTTTTAGTTATACACATAAAAACAAGCAGAAATTCCTAATAAATACCAATTAAAAAAGTTCTGCTCCAATTAAAATTGACACGAGTTACCCTATTAGCCAAGTTTACATGCTTACAACTTCAGAAATGTATCCTTGTTGTGGGGCTGCTTGTGGTGGAACTAATGTCTTTGTTACAAGTAATATATAATATGAAATAATATGCACAACTACAAAAACACTCCATTCACTGAGCACTTTATTAAGAACACCTGTACACCTACTATTTCATGCAATTATCTAATCAGCTAATTGTGTGGTAGCAGGGCATAAAATCATGCAGATGCATGCAGGCAGCTTCGGGTAATGCTTACAAAAAATACATCAGTATCAAAATCAGTGATTTTGATCATGACATGATTGCTGGTGTCATATAGGTTAGTTTAACTATTTATAATTCTATACAATTGCTGACCTTCTTTTTCATTCAGGAGTTTACTCTCTAAAATTACTGGTGCAACAAAGAAAGACATCCAGTGACAGATGGGAATGCCTTTCTGATGAGAGAAATCAGCGAAAAATGGCCAGACTGGATCAAGCTGACAGAAAGACGACAGTAACTCTGATGGTAACCACTCTGTACAATTATGGTAAGCAGAAAAGCATCTCAGAATGCACAACATGTCAAATTTTGGGACAGCTTAGATGCAAGCTAGGAGCTAAAGACCATATCATCAAATTCCACTTCTGTCAGAACCTAAAGAACTGAAGTAACACCTGGTAGAAACCTTGCTGCAGAGCTGATTAATTGATTAATGATTAGTTAATCAAATTATTTAAATGCATATGAAAATAACAGTGACAATATCTGTAATAACATAAATGTTTCTATTTTGTATTACTGCCAATTTATGTATTGTATGTACAGTATATTGACCTTTATGTAGACGTCCAAGGAATATATCTTGTCCAATGAAATCAATCTTTCTTTTCAGACCTTTGCTTTCATATACAATATATATATATATATATATATATATATATATATATATATATATATATATATATATATATATATATATATATATAACTGTGTGTGTGTGTGTGTGTGTGTGTGTGTGTGTGTGAGTGTGTGTGATGAGGCTATTGGATTTGCATTTTTTAGATGAAGTTTGCTGTGTTGAACACCACTGTACAGTATCAGGAGCGCTGGTAGCGGAGCGCGCTTTGGAGCGCGTGCCCGTGCGCGTTCCGGCGGCAAGTTTGAGCGCGCCAGTAATTTGGGTAATTTTATTGCAGGGTTTGTCTATCCCTGAAATTACTACGCCAGTGTCTTTGTGTGCGCTGTAATTTGCCCGTTTCCCTCGTCCTGATTGAAGTGAAATGGAGGCTACTGGCGCTCTCTCTCTCTCTCTCTCTCTCTCTCTCTCTCTCTCTATCAACAAAAGTATCCCCCCTCCGCCTCCCGTTTCATTCAATTCTTTTCAATTCAAAAGTTAGAATAGACGTGATGCAAAGTGGAACCTGAACACTGAATATGATGCAGTGTTGCAGGAAAATAATATGCAATGCTGCAGTAAAATAGTAATGATAATGATAATAATAATAATAATAATAATAATAATAATAATAATAAAGCTTTGAATAATATTTTTTGTTCGCCTCCTTCTCTTTATTTCTCCTTCTTCTAACTATTATTATTATTATTATTATTAGTAGTAGTAGTAGTAGTAGTAGTAGTAGTAGTATTGCTATTATTATGTAAATCTAATCTAACAAGTTTAATTGGACAACAGGAAAAAGGAGATGATGAATAATTTTTACATTATTATTGTCTCATCTCTTTCACATTGCATAAAACACTGCACTATTTGTGAATGTTAGATTGCCATTGTCATGTGTGCTTACCTTATATACATACACGTGCCAGCGACGGTTTATTCTGTAATTATTAGAAGGCAATAGATTGTTACCAAACTGCTAAATCGTGTTCAGGGTCTGAACGGGAGGCTGTGACAAAATGCTCTGCTGTTTACCATGGAGACGAGGGGAGCGCACTCTCTGTTTCTCTGGTAACCGAGGCCTTTCTCCACACCGAAGGCTATTGAGCTCCCAGGGAGAGACAAAAGAGCGGCCTGCGCTGGTAATTTCTTATCTGGAAAAAAAAGCCCATTAGTGCCTGGGTTTAACTAGAGCCTACACAAAAGTAGGAAGAAATCATTGCCATACAGCCCTGCTAACGTGATGAGGATGAGGGGGCTGTTGAAGGTGTGCGTGTACATGTGTTTGTGATTGTGTTGGTATCCAACCCAGTGCCATCCCTTCACTATGTAAACATGGAGGTTCTTCATCGCATGTGGTAAAGGCATCACACAAAAAATAGCATGCTGTTGTTGAAAAATTAAACGTCATCACTACCATATTAACTTACAAGAAAAGGATCTAGAAATATGTTGCATAGATTCCTCCCCGACTTGTTTTTATGGATTTGTCCTGTTGCGCCATGCAATACATTTTGATTTAGTTTCACAATTGAAGCTGAATAAACCAGGAGAGAACTGGACAGAGATGATCCAGTTTGTTTGTATCATAAATTGAATTCTTATTGATCTCTGCACCCTGTTCTCCAGACTTCCAATAAACACATAAAGAAGTAGAAAAAGAGAGCTGATGAAGGAGGGAGGTACATCAGGTGACCATGGCGAAGAGATATTGACCTCTCTCCAAAAGCCCCACAGAAACATAGTGACCCCCTTGCTTAAATGCCACAACCCACCCTCTCTCTAGATGTGGATTGATGTGACATTTGACATAATTGTGAGGACAATCTATTTCTCCTTCCTTTATTTTGTCTACCCTCTTTTGCTTTCTTACCCTCTGCTTGCACACAAGCACACATAATTTGAGGTTACACCTGTAAGAGTATTTAGGCTCATGTAGAACGAGGAAAGCTGAGCTTGGGAAATCCTTATCCAAAGCAAACTGTCTCCCAAGCCTGTTATTTAGTTCTCACATATAATAGAGCCCCTTTAAGTGGAGAGATAAGCAGCTATCCAATGTTGGGTAGACGATTTCTTGATTTCTTATGATTGTTGCTCATTGTTCACTTTCTTAAGGCATAACTCAATTTGTGGAATTTATAAGTACCCACTTATCTCGTGGTGGCTCGGTGCCTCATCATCATAGAGTCATAAAATAATTTTAGAAATATTATAAAATATACTTTTCAGGGTCTCTGAGTTGTATCATTGAGGGTGCATGTTTTTTTTTACATTTACTGGTTAAAAATGTAATAGTAGTGGTCATATATTATGCACTGTAAATTATTTACAAATCAAATAGATATTAGGTCCAACCTGATGTTATTAACCCAGCTACATGGGAAGTGCAGTTTGGTTTATGTAAACCAAGGTGATAAGGAAGTATTTTCTAAATACATTTTAATTTTTTTCATCAATTGTGTAATGTGTATGTGGCTTTTTTTCTGGCACATTGTGTTGTCCCTATTTAAGGAATTCTGTTATTTGTATATTGTATGTTTTTTCATGCAATTTCTAAATGTTTAATAATGTAATTCTACCTCCTCTGTAATGTTCCTGTAGTGTGTAACCCGACTGTCTTATCAAAGTCCCACAACCACTCTCATTAATATGGGGTCCAGACTCCTGAATCCTATGCATCATTGTCTAGATTTAGGAGGCAGGCTAATCACTCAGCTCCTATCAGCTAGCTGACAGAAGGCAAGCAATCATGCCTGTCAGCTGGCCAGGAATCATGAGAGATCAGGAGAGGTTAAACAAGGCTGACATACGTGATAATGAGGACTCAGCTATAAATTAAGATCTGACTATGATAAAGAAAGAGGGGGAAAATATCCTTGCCCTATCTGAAACTTAAGAGTGGCATTTTAGTGCGTAAGTGTGTGTGTATGTGTGTGTGTGTGTGTGTGTGTGTGTGTGTGTGTGTGTTAGAGGGAGAACGAGACAGAATTAGTTTGAGAGTGAGATTCAGTGTTGCACCATCATCTTTTTGCTGTCTGCCTATGACACTGGCATTTTACTCTATACTGAGGACTGAATGAAACCATCCCAAATCAGCAGAGACATCTGATAACATGTCCAGTAAGTTCCTGCTATCTGACAGGAGCCTCTGCTCTGACAAGAGATGGAATGGGAATTAGAAAAGAAAGGCAGCGAGAAAGCGTGATTGAGAGGTTAGAGCAAGAAAAGGTTCGGCAATATGCTGTAATGAGTGGGACATCGTTTTGATTGCTACTGGTCCAGATACTATAATATCTTCCTCACAGATATGGAAACAGACAGCTGAAAGTTCTTTCCAAGAAGGAGCAGATGGACTCTTATCTGACTAAGTTTTTTTTGTTTGGATTTCTGTACAATTTCAAATAAAGAGGTTAGAGTAACTGACATATTCCCTCTGTAGCTAAAGAGATTAGCATTACAGGACCTTTAGTGAAAGCTGACAGGGAATTAGGAAAAGCCAGGAAAAAGTAATCCATCTTTTATTTTCTTTTGTTGTATGATGCTGTGTTTGATCATAGCTGTGGGCACATCTGAGCCATGTAAGCTTTTAAGATGCTCTTCTGTAATTGATAAGCTTCCTGAGGCACAGAGAATTCGCTCTAGGATAGATCACTCAGGCCATAGGAGAGGTTTGCAGCTCTATATTTTACAAATGTTTTTCCCCCCCTCAGTATTTCCATTTTTCGTTTCAGGCTCTCTCTGTACACTTATTGATTTTGTGTGTGTGTGTGTGTGTGTGTGTGTGTGTGTGTGTGTGTGTGTGTGTGTGTGTGTGTGTGTGAGTTGGGTGGGTGTGTATGTGCATGTGCTTGTGTCAGAGGTTTTTTTCCATTTCCTGTACTTCAAATCATGTCTCCGTTTGGAATAGAGGTTAAAGGCATGACATAGTGCCCACCCTCCATCTGACAGTAAATACCCTCGGTTCACTCTTCTGCACCAGCACACTCCTCACAAAATTTTGTAACGGGGTGAAGGAAATAAAATACACACAAACACACAAATAGAGTCATAGTTATAAAATTCAGGATGAACTAATCCTGTGCATCAACAGCTTCAACTTTTATTGTATTGACACATGGTGTATTTTTGTACTCCCACAGTGAGCTCTGTCTGTGTACAAGTGTAATCGCAGATGCACAGGTGCTTTCTTTAAGAAAATCTATGAAGGGAGTGATGCTAAGTGAGTGTGAGAGAGAGAGAGAGAGAGAGAGAGAGAGAGAGAGAGAGAGAGTGTGTGTGTGTGTGTGTGTGTGTGTGTGTGTGTGTGTGTGGCGGGGGTTTCAAGGCATTTGTGTGCAGGTGTAATCTCATCTCCAAATATAAGAACAGCACAAAATAATATGCCTCCTATGCATAATAATTACAGAAAGCATAACACACACACACACACACACACACACACACACACACACACACACACACTTTTGGTATATATTAGCTATGATTACATGATTATAAACAATAAAATTAATTATTTAGACAGTCTATCTAACAGGTCTAGCTAAAAAAATAATAATTTGATCACTCTATCTACCAGATTACACATTAAAAGGTAAATGTAACACAACTCAAGACTGAAAAATTCCAGAAATTTCCAACAGCCTTAGGTGTAATATATTATTATTTTTAGAAACTGTTGATTATTATTATTATTATTATTATTATTATTATTATCATTATTATTATTATTATTATTATTATTATTATTATTATTATTATTCATACATTTATTACAATTATAAGAGACAGTAATTAAGGCAAGGGATTTTAAACCCACTTTAATCATTATTCCTATTTGAATGTCTGCGAATTGACTGTGAGACCAGGTTTCTTCATGTTAACTCCATTTTATTCACATGCACCTGATTGTAGGTGGCATGAGACTTGCTTTATAGTAGGTAAGTAAACTCAGTTGTTAAGACTTTGGAGGCCTGCTCAGAAGGTTCAGTGTTTCAATCTTAGCTCTACCAAGCTGCCACTAATGGCCACTAAGCCCTTAACACTAAACTGCTCAGTTGTATCAATGATATAATTGTAATTTGCTCTGGATAAGCGTGTTTGCCAAATGCTGTAAATGTAGTAGGTGTAGATCTCTTGAGAGGCACTCGTTTCTCATGACTGTAAAAGTAATTGTTTTGCTTCAGTGTATACACACAAAAGCATTTGAAATTTAGAGAACAGGTACTTATTTTTAATAGAGATAAATATCTTAAAGAAACTGTTTAGATTGTTGAGAAGAATTATTATTGCCCATGGGTTCTTTGTACTTATTACGGTGGTCTTTTTCTAGACATTAATAATTAAATTAATACTTTGTGTTTGACAGATAAAACTTGCACTCTAAGTTATTAATTAATATTTATTCAAACTCTGTCAGTCAGTCTTTTGGTATAAATGAATTAAATTGCAATCCTTGCTAATCTGAAAAAATGGCAAACAAGCCTCCAGCTGACAGTACTACAGCGCACAAGGAATGGAAGCCACAGATGTTGTTTCTTTTGTTTTAAGGACCAACATAGCTTATATATGATCAATTATTATGAGAAGAAATTATTAAATCTAATTCATTTGTGTACTATGAGTATGTTACCATGTTGGAAATAGTCCCATTGGCAACACATATAAACAGCGGTCTATTCTTAGTGATTGATTGGAAGTTGTTCAGTCCAATGGTAATTACACTTCTAAATGCAGCAGGGAATTAATGATCAGTGTTTTCAGTACATGTAACCTTGCTTGATGTTTAACTGCATGTGCTGCATTTCTGCTAAGTATCATGGGAGTGACAGATGCTCTGTTCCCTCCTTGAGCAGGCTAAACCACTCTTAATCAATCTGATTGATTTAGTTATATACAGAAGAACAACAAGAGACAGTGAATGGATCTAGACTCAGTCAGCAAACACAATAAGCTGTCAGTCCTAATCCTGTTCCACTGGACTTCAGACAAAAGGTATCAAAACCACAAACCCTCTTAGGAGAAGTCGATCAGTATATACGAGGTTAATGACAATATGCTTATAATTCATTGCATAAATGCAACATGTCCTTCTTTTAATCGTTTTGTGCAAATTGGTGTATGCCCTTTCAGATAGATGAAGGTTTTAGTCTCTTTTTATTGTAGATGTATTTTTTTTGTTGTACTGGACTAATAATAATTTTCTCAACTGATTATCAGTGTTATGTCATTTACAGAAATATGAGTAAGGTAAAAAAAAAATTGGGATGAAGAAAGAATGTGAGATTAAGGAGACAAAAACCAAGAGAGACAGAGATGGCATGAAGAATGTAGAGACAAATTCTGTACATGCAGGGAGAGAGAGAGTGAGATAGAGAGTGTGTGCAAGAAAGAGAGAGCAATTGAAAAAGGGGGAGCAAAGGGGGAAATATGAGTGGAATCTGACAGAAGCACACCCTCAGCAACCCCAGGTGTCATTTGGTGAAAAAGAGAGATTCAAATTAGAAAAATTAATAACAGCGTGCAGGATGAAGAAGAAAAAAAAATGCATATTTTGGAATACAGCTGTGACAAGAGCAGAGGAATTAGTCCAATTTATGGTGGTAATTGCTTTGCTAATTCTTCTGTTAATTTCTCTTTCACTTTAACTAAGGATGATAGCATAATAGCCAGAGACTTACGTTTAACCCTTTAAGTGGACCTCTATTTTATTCAATTCATTTTCTTTTCTTCCCTGCTCCTGTGCCTCACTATCAAAATAATATATAGAAAATGTCGGTTTTTACAGTACATTTTTATTTTCTATTGGTTATACTTCAAAAGAACACAGAGAAATTTAAAAAAGAGATTCTACTAAACCTCAATTTCCCACCACTTACAGAAACTCGAGTTTCAATAACCTAACATCAAAATAATGTTATGCCATTATGGAGCGTAGTGAGGGAGTAAATGCACAAAATATGTCTTTTTTCAACTTTTGAAAAGACAAATGCACGTGTGTTCTCTTCTTGTGGAACAATTTTGGAAGAACACACAGCAGAACAGTTATGTGGCCTTGAACACAATACCTAAGCATGCTCATCTTGAGTGACTTCAAACTCTCGGCTCACAGCAAATATATAGAGGGAAAAAAACCCATCAACTCTCAGTATGCTTCCAGTTTTCATTCTATTCACACTCTCACAGTGGTTTGACATTGGTTTTGTAAAAGGCATCCAGGATTTGCAGGACCTTGCATTTCCAATGAATCTGTGTGAACTGTAATTCTGCCGTCTATCAATTAAATAATATTATTAACAAGCAGCGATGTGTGAAATGTTTTTAGCTGATGATTGAACATATAAATGATATGGTAGCATTCCAACTGATTGTTGTTGTATCTTTCCAGTATAAAATAAGAATGGTGATATCTGGTATGCATTGAATATTTTCCATGATGTTAAAAATTATCAAAACTATTATATATATACTATACTATATAATTATATATCTATATCTATATCTATATCTATATCTATATCTATATCTATATATATATATATATATATATATAATAGTGCAGTTGAAATTAATGGCTTAATAACACAACACACATTTCTTCACAACATCCTTTCTTTAACCAGATATTAAAAAAAAATTTACTCCACTGAAATTTTTTTTTTTTTTTTTCGATTGTTTTAATAGACTCTTTGTTATGTATATAAAATAATTATTTTATATATATATATATATATATATATATATATATATATATATATATATATATATATTTTTTTTTATCTATTTGTTTAATCTTCTTTTAATTCTCAACTCACTCATCTGCTATTAATGCAGAGTACCAAGCAGAGCGAGCTGATATTTCATTGGATTTTGTCTTTAATTGTTTTCTGAACATTTTTTCCACAAAGCATAGGTCATTTAAGCTTTAACAAGACAAGAGCATCTTTTCAAAAAGAAAGTATGTGTATTCATTCATTTCTAGTAGAGCTACATTAAGATGCACATGCAGTATTTCTTAAAAGAGACAATACAAAAGATACAGAGGAAAATGTCCTTGTCTAATGCTACCATAAACCCTAACCCTAACTCTTTTCAATCTTGGTTAGGTTTTAGAGATCAAAAGCACTTTTTAATGTAATAATTAAAATAAAAAAATTATTTAAGTTCTGTGTAAATGATTTCCTGTTTTTGGTTATACCACATAAGCACACTCAAACAGTGAATGCATGCTGTTTAAATCAGAATGTATTATGTGTGTTTTTTTTTTATGTCATTTTATAGAATCTAAGAACATGGTTGCTGACATGAGGTCTGTCTGGGCTCAGCCAGTCAATTGAATTCTCATCTATCATAGTTAGTTTCCACAGTTGTCATCTGTTTTGCTGTTGCCCAGCAGTCTACTTGAGACCTTTAACCTGAAGGCATTCTGTACAAATTGCATTAGTAGCCCCTGTGCTCTTTAGTGCACCTTTGGACCAATTAAGTAAGACATCTGTTGTGTTCTACTCCAGCATAGTGAACTTACTTGTTTGCTTCTGTGCTGTTTGTTATGGATAAAGTTCCATGTCTTAAAAAAAATACCAGTAAGTGTAGCAATATTTCAGGAGTTGCACTGCTAATAAGAGCTTTTTGTTTATCATTATTGCAAAATAGCCACTTCCCCTGAGCTTTATAAGTTGCATATGTCATTCAGGAAGCATCAGTGCTGAATACTATATAGCTAATTGTCCAGCCTTAATTAGTGCAGCAGTACAAGGTATGCAGTACCAAGAAGAGGCTCCATTATTGTGCAGAGTATTCAGAGCCTGGAAGATAGCAAGTGTCTAAGAGCTAATGCAAATCAAAATAACATATGTGGTTATGAACCAGGTGCATCTCAAAGAAAATGAATAAGGGGAAAGTAAAAAGGGGGGAGAATGTGAGGCATGAGTGGTAGTGAATGCTAGAAGAGAGAAAATAACCTTTGACATAAATTTTAGTTGCATTGCGTACCCATCTTAAATGAAGATTGTTGAGATCCTTTTGAAAACCTTCACGCTCGTGTTTCCATTACCGCCCCTTTTTTTTTTGGCTATATCACTGACTGTGTAGGTTTGTAAGTGCTATTTGCAACATAAGATCAACTGCAGGCACAGCTCATACAGTTTCCTCTATTTAAGTGTCTTGCGAACTGGTGCATTAATGCAATAGAATTATTTTATCTGGCTACTGTTTGTGACAGAAATAACCACTTTCATTAATGGAACTTCTTTAAAATATACATTAATATCATTTCAAGCTAGTCTAAGGCACATATGTGCTTGGAGAGGATTTATTTTTTTAAAACCATGGTAAAAATAATTATTGTGGTAACTGAAATCAGCTTTTTGGTAACTTAAAAAAAAGGTTTATATTCTTCATCTTCTTTTTCTGCTTCTTCTTCTTTCGGCTGCTTCTGTTAGGGGTTACCAAAGCGGATCCTCTGTCTCCATACTACTCTGTCCTCTACATCTGCCTCTTCTAAATTAACTACCTGCATATCTTCCTTCACCACATCCATAAACCTCCACCTTGGTCTTCCTCTTTTTCTCCTTCCTGGCAGGTCCATCTTTAGTATTCTTCTACCGATATACCACATGTCCCTCCTCTGCTCATGTCCAAGCCAACTCAATCAGTCTCCTTTTGTCCCCAAAACATCCTACATGCGCTGTTACCCCTAATAAACTCGTTTCTAATATTGTACATTGTCGTCACTCCCAATGAAAATATCAACATTTTAAACCCTGACACCTCCAGCACTGCCTCCTATTAAACCCATTGTAAAAATTATGATTGTGGTAACTGAAATCAGCTTTTTGGTATCTTAAAAAAAAAGGTTTTATATTCAATGTCTATATTTTATATATTGTCATTAGAGGTATATTAAATATTTACTGTTAAAGTTATATGCATTATATGCACAGACATAGGCATGTTTTACACTTACACACACACACACACGCAAAAACACATGCACGCACACACATGCACACAGTCTATAGCTTGATAGCAGTTTAATTTGGTGAGGTCTGTGTTTTCACTCAATTTTGTCCAATTTCATCTTGAATAAACATCGCTATTATGACTATTCACAATAGCTGAATTACCAAAAGCTTCCCTTGCTACATCTCTGAGCTCAACACTAAGGTTTCATTGTGTCTGTATGAATAGCGAGAGATGAGAAATGTCTGAATCTGGTATTTATCATGCTATTTTTGAGTCATAATATCGATCTCTTTTTATTTTAATGAAACTTTGCATTCACACATGCATATGAGAGAAAAGAAGCGACAGAAAATAGCAGTGGTGTTCTGGTTGTAATGTAGCTACGTGATCTATTAATTATCTTCTTTCTATTGTTTGACTCTGAGGCAGACTCAGCAGACCCGGCAGGCTGATAGTGGCTAAACATTTTTGGGGTCGGCATGTTTAAGATAGGTGTGTTTGTCCACACTAAAGGAGGCCAACACCTTTACTCTCCTTTCAAACTCTCTGAAGACTAGCTTTGTATTTCAGGGTAGAATGGTGCTGAGGAAAATAGCAGCCACAGTAGACTCAGTGCCAAAGGAGCAGGAAAGGGTGGGTGGGGAAGACACGCTCTGAAGCAGGAGTGTTTTTTAACCATGGCCATCTTTATTGTGGTTCATACTGCTCTCAAGGCCAGGGCTCGAAACTCATTATAGGGTCATGCTAATGAATAATGGAGATTTAGTCAAGGCTACATGACTGTAAGTGTGTGTTGGCTGAAACCGTCAACCAGAGGGTACACACAGGCACAACCTTTCACAACCCTTTGCTTGGTCTTTGGAAGCTCAGGCCCAAGGACAACCTCCATTAAGACATCTCACTCAGAATTCACATTCAAACCACCTGAGCTTTCAATTTGTGTTTAGCTCATGAAAGACACCTTGAGCCTGTATCAGAGGAGAAGAAGGTCTCTATACAGCTCTGCAACAAAATTGGCAAACACAGACTAAGGCGAGGTGAACTGAATAGGGTTTGGCCATTCCACTAAAATTTCTTTCTTTCTTTCTTTCTTTCTTTCTTTCTTTCTTTCTTTCTTTCTTTCTTTCTTTCTTTCTTTCTTTCTTTCTTTCTTTCTTTCTTTCTTTCTTTCTTTTTTTCTTTCTTGATAATAACATCTAGCATATTAGAGAACACATAAGTAACAGTATTTGGTTACATGGTCTTTAAAGAATATTGTAGTTATTTATGCAGAGTTTTGCACCACATAGTTCCCTCCATATTTATAAATTTGATTCACCTCCTTATACCTTGTCTTTTCAAATAAAAATTAAAGGTATGGTGTAAAGCCAAACCTTTCATCTTCAGGTAATAAGTGTGACTCGTGTGTGTGCGCATGTTTATGCATGTGTGATGGGAAGCTAATAAATGTAGGCTAACAAGGTTTTTTGCCCTCTTTACCACAAGAATAGACCCAAGATGGCTCTCCCCCTTTCTCTGTCCTTCTCTGTCTGTCTGTCTCTCTCTCTCTCTCTCTCTCTCTCTCTCTCTCTCTCTCTCTCTCTCCTCTGTCAATTTCACTCACACTCTATCTGTCTCTCTTGCTCTCGCACTATTTCTCTTGCTCTCCCTGACACGTAGCAAATATTATTCATAGGTACAAGGGCAGTATTTTGAAAGCAGCAGTTCAAAGGCTTTGGCACGGAAAGCAGAGTGAAGGTGTTTTTTTTTTGAAAGACCAGAGTGCATTTCCATCCCAGCTACAGAGCACAAGGCCATTTGTGTAGATGAGATGAAGAGCAACATATCTGTGTATATGTGCTGGAGGAGGGGCAGAGGTCATACAGTTATTATTGACACAGGGAATTTCAAATGGAGCTTACCTACACACTTTTGATGAACATTTTTTGTATATTAATAGTTGAAATTGAATGTGGTGATTTTAACTAATGTAGCAATCTAAATGTTCTGTTTTACTACAATTAGCTACCAGAATCCTTTTCTGCGGATCATGTCCAGGTCACGTCGGGAGTGAAACCAAGTCTGTGTAGGGTTAACGAGCCGGGCACCCGTTGCTCATCAGGCCAACTAATGAGTTCTCTCACACAGCCCTATCACATGACCTCAAGGGTCACATGACCAACCAGAACCTGTGTGCCTTTCCCTGAATCATCTGAATATTTCATTTAGTCACAGATTAACAGCAATCAATTAGTCATCAGAGCACAGGCAGAATCAGTTGTCCAAAGTCTGCAGCTAATAAAGCCATTCAAGGATGACTGAGCTAGACAGAAGCCAGAGAAGGCCACTGCTGTGTAGTGACCTGAGGCCTGCTTTTGTTGGCTCTGATGCATTATTAGGAATTTGATTTACTTGTAACTTATTACTTGGATGTTTCTGACCAATTTGTTTAAAAATATATATATATTAAACACCTATGCAATTTGCAGTTATATAATGTGTATATATGGAAATTCATTAACTATTTACTTTGTATTAGTGAGGTGAGTGTTAAGGGTCAACAGCCTGTCCTTAGTATTGAGTGTCACTTTTTGCTCACCAAGCAGATCAGGTGTCAGTTGTGGTTTTGTGGGTGTTTTTTTCTTTTTTTTTTTTTTTGCATTTACGCTCCCTCGGTTACCTTTTTATTTTTTATAGATCTGCTGCCCGGTCTTAATGAGTAAAGAAAGCAGTAATATAAAGGAAATGGCTGCATGCATATTTTTGCAACTGAGGAAAAGCAGAAACAAATCCCTCCCTTAGTACCCTTGTTATCATATGTCATTAGCTACATTGTAGATATGTCTGATTTTACAATTGAACAGCTAATGTATACCCTTAAGGCAAAACAAAGAAGAAAGGAAAATAATTTATTCAGTTTATCATGAATTCTTACTGCCTGCATTTTAAAACATCATTATTTTTTTTACTCTGAACTTGTTTTGGGGAAGCTTTTATATTTTTCACCCACCAGCTGTTTTTGTTGATAAAGCTGTTATAACATTGTGAAGTCTGGTCTTTATTGCATGGAGGTCTTTTACTTGAATTTATTGATATATTTTTTTTTTTTACTTTTTTTTATAACTGCTAAAGATACACATTTTTAGCTTTAGTTTCCAGATAGGGTTATAGATGGAAATGATGCAATACATCACCTTTGGTGTCAGAACACACCAACGGTATTTTAGGTGAGTAAAGACACTGGAACACATGGTCTTAAAGTGAATTCAACTAAATAACTCTTCATATTTGGCTGCTTGGATGCTTTTCCAGGCTTGTAACACTGTTTCTTTCAGTTGTTATTTGTTTTAGGGTGTTTCCCCCTTCAGACATCTTTTTTAAGACGTAAAAGGTTAAGGTGTTAGACTTGGCCAGTCTAAGATCTTTGACTTTGGCAGTGTGTTCTGGGTCACAATACAGTTCCTCTTAATTAAATTAAATGCATTTGTTAGAAATTTGGCAGACAAAATGTTTCTGTCAACTTCAAAATAATTTTGATGCTACTATCAAGATTTACCTGACTAATAAAGATTAAGAAGCAACCATGTAAGCCCAAACCATGACATGACCTCTAACATGCTTGAGCAATTAGCTTGTTTGTTTTGGCTGATAAACAGATCCTTTCTTTCTACACATTTTGGCCTTTACATCATTCTGGATAGGTTAATCCTGATTCCCAAACATTAGAGTGGTGATAAGTACTGATGAGTGGTTTAGAAAATGATTAAAAAGTGTATAACAAAAACAAAGCAATAGCATTATAATACCAATACTTTCAGAGGGACCTGTATATTATCTTTTTGCATGATTATGTTACGCATATAATTATATGCATATTGTGCCTATGCTGTTATACACAGTGCCATTTTTCTAACCAGGGACATGTTTGTTCAGGGATGTGTTAGCTGTGCTGATCTAAAAGGTCTGCTTATCTTTTCACCTTTTTGAGGTGAGTAGTGTGTGCATGAATACTGACTCATGTAATCATGACTGATAATGATACATTAATAATAAAGATGATGATCTCTTATGTCTAGTCTGTAGCTGAATAGCTGTTTGTACCTGATTCAGTGGATGATAGAGAGAGATTAGGAGTGTTGTCCTATGCTTCTGAACATTTTCTCAGGGATGATTGTGGCGGTGTTGTGTGTCCTGTTCCCAGGCTGTTCTAGGGTTGTTACTGTCTTTCCGAACAATAATAAGGGGCCTGGCCCTGAAATCTATCAGATAATGACCCTTCTCGGTCAGAAGAGAAAGCTGGAGAGTTTAAATGCTTTTGTGTATAGCTGCCAATTTCATTTCTCTCTTCTCTTCTCTTCTCTTCTCTTCTCTTCTCTTCTCTTCTCTTCTCTGCTCTGCTCTGCTCTGCTCTGCTCTTCTATGCTCTGCTCTGCTCTGCTCTTCTCTTGCCCCAAATATGGAATTATTTGATAAGCAGATGCAGAGTAGTGTGTGGTGTTCATACTACTCCTCTAACCCCCCCAGCTCTTTGCCGAACCTCCCAGGGGAAGTGAACAGGTTATTAAATATGAATTAGAGAAGGGAAGAGGTGGTACATATTCCCTTTAATTTTTGTGTATTATTAAGCAGGTGGCTGAATATGATAGTGCTGGCTGTCATGTATTTAATTAGGGGTTATTTTCCATCAGCTCAGCTTACAGTGCCACTCTGCTGTTCATCTGGAGTTCATGCAGCCTCTGGCCACCGCTCACCCCTGGCATATTCTCAGCTCCTCGCAGCTCATGCTCACTTATAAGGAAGTCAAAGTTTTGAGAACAAAACAAACCTGAGCCTGAGTATTTTTTATGCATTTTGCTGGTATACCAGTGAGTTGCTTTTTTCTGTTGATTAATTTTTGTTAACTGCATAGCCCTCTATATAACATTGTCAGATCATTACAAACATACCCTCTTAATTCAAAGGTGCCAACTTTGTCTTGCAGAAATACAAATAATTAAATTGTGGCTTACTGTATTACTCAGTCTGTAAATATTCACATGTTAAGGAAAATATCTTAACTGTTTAAATGTCTGGATCAGATCTGCAAACTGTTTCCTCATATTGACTTGCATTTAAATAACGTTGTAAGAGAACATACAGTACAGACCAAAAGTTTGGACACACCTTCTCATTCAAAGAGTTTTCTTTATTTTCATGACTATGAAAATTGTAGAGTCACACTGAAGGCATCAAAACTATGAATTAACACATATGGAATTATATACATAACAAAAAAGTGTGAAACAACTGAAAATATGTCATATTCTAGGTTCTTCAAAGTAGCCACCTTTTGCTTAGATTACTGCTTTGCACACTCTTGGCTTCTTTGAATGAGCAGGTGTGTCCAAACTTTTGGTCTGTACTGTATATATAATATATATAACTTTTGGTCTGTACTGTATATATAATATATATACAGTACAGACCAAAAGTTTGGACACACAAGGTGTTTGGTCTGTACTGTACTTTAAAATGCACTAAATGGGCTGTCTTTCAATTCACTTATTTTATTTTTTTTTTACTATTATACTATTACTATTATATTTTGTAAATATCAGATGAGCCCATCAACAACTGAAAAGTTAACTTACAAATATTAACTAACACTTTCTAGAAGCCCCACCCTTCATCCACTTTCCATTGGTTATGTTTTGATCTGTGTGATTGTGGTGTTCGAAAGATGCACTGACGGGACATACTTTTTGTCAGAGGTATAGGGAATGTTTGGAATTCACCAAAGGATGACCAAAATGGCTTAATTATTTACATTTGGGTCAAATTTTACACTTGCTGCATGGTAATGATAATTTGGCAAATATTAAAAATACAGTTTGTTTGCTTCGCTTTTTTGTGGAAATAGACATTGTACCTTATTCTTGGATTGCTAGATCTGGCGTATTATAAGACTCTTTTTTGTGTTTTTGTTTTATTTTATTAACAAGTTAGTAATAGGGAATGGAAGCCCTTAGCCAAACTGGTAACTTGTCCTGACTTAATTTTCAACACACTGCAGGAGTTTAAGTAGCATGCTGGCAAGTTTGTTTTTGTTGATGATAGTGACAGAGGGGGGCAGAAGTTCCCCAAACACTTTGGAAGTGGGCCTCATGGGGAAATGCTTTGAACATGTCTAACCTAGCAAGGACTCTCTTGTAGTCCAAAAGTCAAAAATGTCATGTTAGAGCCACATTTAAAAAAAATGATTAGATTCTCAGATTAATACTTCATGTTCTTGCCACTCTCTTCCTTTCTCATCCCCAGATATATTCTCCTCTTCTCCAAATCTTTTCTCCTTCTCTAATATATTCTCCTCATCTCTCCTCAACTTCTTGCTTCCTACTCTCATATCCACTGCTTTTTTCTCATCTCATATACTTTTCTCTCCTCCCTTCCAGTTCTCCTCTCCTCTCCTCTCCTCTCCTCTCCTCTCCTCTCCTCTCCTCTCCTCTTGTGCCCTCCCCTTTTCTCTCCACATTGTGCTGGCCTATCTGATCCTCAGCTCTTTTGTTGCTCTTTGAAAGGCCCGACCCGACACTCATTATTTTCTCCTTTATCTTCCTCTCTGATTAGGGTGGTCGGGTTTGACAGTCGCCTCCACAGAGATCCTATCCATTACGCTGTCACCACGGGCAGTTTGTGTGTGCGTATGTTTGTGTTGTTGTTGGTGTGTGTATGTGTTAATGTATATGTGTGAGAGAGTGGGAAAGAGGAGATCAAAACAGAGAGTATAGAAATGCCAATATATGTTTGTGTGTGTGTGTGTGTGTGTGTGTGTGTGTGTGTGTGTGTGTGTGTGTGTGTGTTTTGCAGGTTACAGTGTCAACATAGGGTGTTGTGTGAGAATCAGCATCCCATCTCCAGCTAATTATGCCAGCCACCTTGTTAATTAAATCCCTGTTAGAGGTGGAGGCATAGCAGCTAATTAAACTGCTCTCTCTGCTCATAATTACAGGATGATACAGTGTGGAGCTGGGGAAATATGGAGATATTTGATGTAATGGGTTTTGCTGTGCGCTCTAGAGCTACATGCTAAATTAATGTCTTGGCTTAAAGAACTGGAGTTAAATTTTTATTACTATGCTGGGTTGCACATTGTGTGTGAGAGAGAGAGGGAGAGTGCATGTAGCATTATGTCAGTAGGTAATGCCGGTTCAGTCATTGGATTGCTGATGCAGCCAGCCTATTCTGAAACATCCACTGTGCTGCTATCGGTTTTCAGTGACCTTATCCTGGACGTTTGTGTTAGTTAAATGAGAATGATTGTGTGTGTTGCATGCTGTGTCTCTATGAAATAGAACAAGCTACAACATGGTTGTTTATATGTGATACATTGGAGATATTTGTGCAAATTATAAATGTTACTGTTGCTTTATCAGCGTAATGGTGAGTGTTGGGTTCTACTGAGCATCTCTGGGAACAGTGAGACAGCACAAAGTAATGGAATCTCAGTGCTTAAGCGTATGTATGTATATGTGTGTGTGTGTGTGTGTGTGTGTGTGTGTGTGTGTGTGTGTGTGTGTGTGTGTGTGTGAATGTATGAATGTACGTGCTCTGTGTGGAGAGTCTAGAGAGCCCTACATCCATGATTGCTCGATTGCTGGTTTTGCCTCCAAATCATAGGGCTGTGTGGCTCAGTGATGAGTGCATTTACCATCCTGATGACCGCAGTTCCTGTGTTGTGTATTTATACTGTGTGTGTGTGTGTGTGTGTGTGTGTGTGTGTGTGTGTGTGTGTGTGTGTGTGTAGATGTGTATGCATGAATAGGGAATGTGCGTTTTGCTGTGGCCTGCATGTTAAATTTGTTGCATAAAAAATGTGAAAATGTTAACAATTCAATTTCAGGCTATTCAGAATTCAATGTATTTAAAATTGTACTCCATAGTAATAAATAAATAAATAAATAAATAAATAAATAAATGTATTAATCAATAAAGCAATAAACTAATAAATCAATAAATCAATTTATCACCTAAACCAACCAGCCAACCAAACAATTACTTACATTAAACATTAAATATAAAAAGAAAAAGAAAGTTTATTGTAAATAAAGGTACCAAATGCGTTTACATGAAACAGGAAAGGAACCTTGTCAGACAATTTTTTCAGATTTATTTACTATCCTACATTTTTGAAAATTATAGCATTATTTAGGTTTGCTAAATTACATCAGAAAAATACACAGAAGTTTTAAGACTTGATGAGATACAGGTGGAAAAGCCTGGTCATTATGCACAGTGCCATGTCAGGCGAAAACCAATCACAGAGAATCTCCACACCTCATGCCAACTGTCATGAAGCATGGTGATGGAGGAGGGGTGATTTTGTCTTATTTTGCAGCAAAAGCTCCTGGGAAACTTGCAGCCATTGAGATAATAATGAACTTTACTTTATATTAAAATAACCTTTTGATAAATGTGAGGCCATCTGTGCAGAATAAGGTAAGCCAAACTAGGGTCATGCAACTGGACAATGATTCCATGCATGCCAGCAAATCGAAATCTGAATGGCAACAAAGAAAAAATCTAAGTGTTAGAATGACGAAATCAATATCTGAACAATAACACCAATGAGATGCTGTGGCAGGATCATAAGAGAGCTGAACATAAATGTATCCTCTCAAACATCAATGAACTGAAGCAATGTTGTAGACCACAATTTCTCCAATAATTTGTGGGAGACTGATGGCCCTAAAGATGGTCCTAGTGATGCTTAATTATAGGATGTACTTATTTTAACAGATTTTTCGAAAAATGCAATATATTGATCTCATAATTGTTTTTGTTGTCATCTGAGTCTATTGAATTGCTTCTAGAATAAGTTTGAGGATCACATATTTTTATCTACTAACACTATAGTACACTTGTTTTCATTAGGGAGCTTCTATATTCTTTTTTCCATGTAAAAGTAATATATATATACATTCTGGCCATGCCATTAGTGTTGGCAGTTTGTAATATTGTATAGAAATTCCTCCACATTTGCAATGTCCACTATGCATATAATGGTTGTGATTTGTGTTTTATGGAAGGGACTGATGTTCTGTAATATGGAGTTCTTGCATGACAGAGCACCCTGTGGTTTTAAGGCTGAAGAGATTAGCAAGCCTTTGACCTGTCATGTTGGTCCAGTGTTAGAATTAATAAGTCTGACAGGGTTTATGCTGTTAAGCTCCTGTGAGCTGTTTAAGTGAAAGTGTACTCATAGGGACTCAGTAACTTATGTTTGACAACTACTTATAAAGCTACAGTATACCTGGGTAATTTAATTCACAATGTATTACTTTTTTTTTTTTTTTGCTTGTAATTTATGGATTGGTTGTTGTTTAACATTCATTTTGTCCTTCTGTAATGGTCAGAATGTCATTTAACTTTAAATTGCATTATCATAAAGAAATAAACCTGAATTTGATGAGCAATATTCACCTGAGTTAATGGAATATGCAATTTGGGGAGAAGTAATTATACGAGTTTGCGGGAAATAGATGTATTTTTTCCTGGAAAGGACCGAAATGAATTTAAACATTAATGGGCCCCTTGATTTGCATCACAATGGTATGTTATTGTCATGAATGCAGGCTGATATTGGATGTGCATTTCTGTTGCTCGAAGCGCTTGTGGTTTTAAAATGCACAGCAAAGTTAAATATGCTGATTAGAGGCCTTATCTGGCAACATGGACCGTCTCATCACTTCTGTCAATGGCTGCTTCATTTAAAAAAAGATGCATTAAAAATGGCGAGTAGGTAATCGAATATAAGTGAATTAGTGGATTTTCCCCTCCACAATTTCAGCTTTAACCAATAGACAGAAAATACCGCAGTAAGCAAAATTCAGGGGGAGCTTTTGAGGACTGGGCATCTTAAGGCATCGGGGGGCTTCTTAGAAGCTGCTAGTCAATAGGAAACTTCAGGACATAAACGAGAGAGGGGAGAAGAGAGAGAGGGAGAGCAGCGAAGAAAGAAAAGGGCAGGTGTAGGTTGGAGACTTTGATCCACTCAGACCTCTTTTAAAAGCATGACCTCATTTAGAATGCTGGGAGCCAGGATAGGGTGAGAGGGGGTGCCCAGTGCCCACCAACTCTCTCTCTCTCTCTCTCTCTCTCTCTCTCTCTCTCTCTCTCTCTTTCTCTCTCTCTCTCTCTCTCTCTCTCTCTCTCTCTCTCTCTCTCTCTCACACACACACACACACACACACACACTAATCAGCAGGGTACCTCATTGACCCTTCATCCCAAAAAAAAAAAGGGGGGATCGGACAGGGGGACGAAAGAAGCTTTTAGGCTAATTTGGCTCCGGGAGGGCTGCTGCCCTGTGGCTGTATGCTAGCTCCTGGGTTTGAGCTGTGCCACCTCTCTGAGAAGACCAGCCACTTGGGCACAGGGAGGGACTGTGGGCACTGGGTCAGGGGGTGCTTTTGACTTTTTATGCCAAGAGGCTTTTTGGTGTTTGTTGTTACCATGTCACCTCTAATTAGTGCTGTGTAGTGAGGTTAAATGAGATTACACAGTTTACAGACCCTGCTGTTCAGCTCATGGGCATGCTAAACAGTTTTTTTTACACATGACACACACACACACACACACACACACACACACACACACACACACAGACATTCTCTATCTCCATAGCTTCTCTCAGACTAAAGCCAGAAACTGCAACAGTTTGGATAACTTAATGAGAAGATGAGAGGAAAATTATTGAAAATTTCTTGAGCATTCTATAAATAAAAATGTGACATATTGGACAGCAAGAGAAAGTAAAAATTGAATACATTTTGTGGACTTTTTTTGGGCCCAGTTGTCTTTATAGTCTCTAATAATGTCTAGTATGATGTGTCACTTGGCTTTCCGTCATCTGCTGATTCTCCTCACATGCTCTTCAGCTAGAAACTGGCATGTGCTCTCTGGAGCGTAGAGCATCTGTGTGAGCCTTGTAAATTCAAGCATAGCATCCAAGCCCAATAATAGGTGCAGCTGGGAGCTCTGGTCCTAACGAGGCCTAAGTGGGAAAGTGGTTAACAAGGAGACCATCGCTCTCTCTCCCTCTCACATGCTTGCCCTTTTCCTCCCCCTCTTCCTGCTCCTTCACTCTTCGCTTTGCCTTGTGCATAGCAACCATTGTGCCCAAAGTAAAAACCCTGCTTCTTCCTAAACAGTGAAGCTGCTACATTAAATTGCATAGCATTTCAATTACAATACACTAAAACCTCCACATCATTTTGTCTATTTTCTTTCCTTTCCTGCTATTTCTTTTGCCTAAATTTTCCCTGAATATTTTTTTTTCCTCGCCTCAACACTTACACCCCCCTTCTTTTTTTTGGCTCCTCTCTCTCTCTCTCTCTCTCTCTCTCTCTCTCTCTCTCTCTCTCTCTCTCTTTCTCTGTCTGTCTCTCTCTTTCTCTCTCCTGCTCTTTCTCTCACTCTCCTTCTCTAGTGTTTGGGGGTCTTGTCTGATACCCATTAGCGTTAGGGCTTATTACCTGGGTAATGAGCTACACAGTCTCTAATTAGCTGGGGCCTGGAGAAGCTGACATTATTCCAACCCCGGAGCCGCCACAGCCATTAACAGAGCTGCTCTAAGTGATCTGTCTGTGGACTGTTAAAACCATTACATTCATTATATATCAATCAAAGGAAAGGTGTTGCTGCTAATTGAGGAGTGGGAACAATGCTTAAAATCTTGCCGTTATTGATGGGTAAAAAAGGAAAATAAGAAAAACACCCCATCAATGTCTGGATAATGGTCATATGTGCTCTTGCTATGATGGATAGATTTTCTTACATAATGGATGATTTATGTCTTAGTGAATATACCATGTCTTAATGAAATTATCTTTAGCAAAGCTTCTCCTCATTCTGTCAAAAAAAAAAAATCAGATGAATTATTTAAAAAAATTTAACTAAACTATTACATTCATTTGGCAATACTGCTAAGCACTATTTTAACTGGCAAAAATTTTGTTGTTATATTTTGCACAAAGATATTTATTCAAAATAAATGAAAAATATTCTTTTACTTTCCTGTAAAACCATAAATTCATTACAAAACTAGACGCTGTCATATGTGCAATTTAATGCAACGGAAATTTCTGGGACTGTCTTATAAAGTGTTTCTCAGTATTGGATCTGTTGTTGCTACTGATGTATTTCATTTTAACACACTAGATGAAACTCAGATCTGCAGGCTTCTCAAAACCTACCATGCAGTCATGAGCCTTTTTACACTTTGCTACATTAAAACGGGGAGGGGGTGGTACAAGTATGATATTAATTTAATATACCCTGTTCCTTCCTAACATTTATTCTATTTTTGAAAGATTTGCTTGCTTATTAGGCCTGCTGAAGTTTGGATGCTTGAAACCAAGCAGGTTTTGTGGGAGGGGGAGAACCCTTTGAGCTTTAAAGCCTTTGAGTCCATATGTAACACAAGGCTTTTAGACTTGACCTCACACTTCTCGTTTTGGCCCATCTTCTCTCTTGCTCTCTTTTCGTTGTCTTTAAAACATATGAGGCTGCAGACAGCTCTGGACAGAGATATGGGGAGCCTTCAAAGCAGTGTTGTGACTGCCGTTTCATCTGAGTACAAAGAGCGACATGGAAATGTGTTCAGCCTTTCAGTACATTTTGCATTTATGCTAATGATGCATAAATCAACAGATTGCAGGAGAACCGTGATGCCATGTGAATCTGTAAACAGACATAAGAGGCATTGCTTTAAATATGCGTGCTGTGGTAGTGACTACATGTGATGTGGCTACTAGTTAATTCCTTAAACTAGATACTGATTAATCCATGGCACTTAATAAATATATTTAATTAGGATAATTAACAGAAAAATTAAATAGTTTTTAAAGTGAGGTCTATGAGGCATAGTGCACAGTTTATTTAGGTACATTTTTGTAAAACGCAATACACCATTATCAGAGTTCTTTATCATTATCATATAAGCCTGTATAACTGGCCACTCGAATTGAAAGGACTTTACTGTAAGTTTACATTTCTGATGTTTGGCATAAGACCTTATTCAGGTTGACTCAAATAACTGTTTCTAAGTCTCTATTTTTAAACACATCCTAATAACCAGATCAGGGACTAGTGGTACCATCCATTAAAATGGCCTGTTAAGGTGTGTCTATGAAAACACCATATTTTTTTTATTGTTGAAGACTGGCATTGACTCAACTGTTCAGACTTCCAAGGAACACTTGTTTCACAATGTGGATGCTAGGACATTCAGGACAGACAAGAGTTTTGATGTCTTTCTTATATCTTCCTTGTAGCCTGAGAGATGGTGGGTTAAATCAAGCAGTGCTAGAGGTTTGGAGTGAGCTTGGTGTGATAGATGCTTTATGGTTCATTTTTGTCTTTTGTAGGCAAGCATCAGTTTTAAATCTGATGTGGGCAGCTGAAGGAAGCCAGTGGACCCAGCATTGCAATGGAATGGTGTGGGAGGGAATACAAACTCTATGTATCTAATAAAAAGCCCAAATAATTTTTGTGCATTGAAATAAAGAAAAAGATATTAGAATATTTGAAACTGTACTGAATGGGTCCATAGGAATTTGTTTCATATTTTCGGGGTCCTTGGCTGGAACAATATGCGAATCAACATTCCTAAAATAAATAGTTACTAGGGTTCTATAATTGTTTAACAACAAAACGCATGAATGGAAAAAGGTTTGTTGAACTAAATTGAATGTTTTATATATCAAATATATATGGAATAGTCTGATATCTAGATAGACAGACCGCTCACTGAACTGATTTTAAGCCTGGCTCAAAGAAGTGTAATTTTCCAACTTGGTGTTGAGCTGTTGTGCAGTGTGATCATTGTTGGTACAAGCAACGCTCCTTTCTACATTGCCGTTCATTAGGTTAGGAAGGGATGCTATTTATTGTCCAGAATGGCTGTGAGTTTACTGAGTGTATCTGTTACATCACTACTTTTAAACTATCGAGTAGGTGGCCCATGACAGAGCCAGCCTTCTTGAGCTTTTTTTTCATCTCCAGCTCTGATGCTTCCTCCCAAACATACTGCTCCATAGAATACTGCACTGACTACCATAGACTGGTAGAAATTATCCAACATCCTACTGCAAACATTAAAGAAACTGAGCTCCATGAGAAAGCAGAGTCTGTTAATCCTGTTTCTTTATACAGTCAAGTCAAGTCATGTCAAGTCAAGTTTATTTTCACAACGGACATTGTCTCAAAGCAGCTTTACAGAATTTAAGTTAAGAGTTAAGGTGAACGATGTGTATTTATCCCTGATGAGCAAGCCATTACTACTGTGGCAAGGAAAAACTCCCTTAGATTTTATGAGGAAGAAACCTTGAGTGTTAACCTCTGTGTTAATATTCCAATCCAACTTCTTGTTGAGATTGATACCAAGGTATCAACAGCTGTCATGTAGCTCAGCATCCTAACCTATGATGGTATCCTGACCAACATCCTGACCTATGGCTGGTTAGGGGTTCTCTTCCTCCTTAGGTCTACCACCCTCTCCTTGCACCCAGATGAGTGGATCTTCAATCTTATTGGAACATTGAGTTCTTCAGAGTGTAAATAACAGTGGTATAGTGTAACAGGCTACTAATGAGGCCTGCTAGGGAAAGGTTACTCTGTTTGTTTATGTTTATGAGAGAGTGCATGTGATGAACTGTGGGAGGGGAAAACAATGATTTGATTATTTGTAATTGAATGTCTGCCAAGTGTTTAATGCACCAGATTGGGCACAATAGCAGTGAGAGAATCAATCGCATATGATCCCTCCATTATCCCACTGAGACAAAGTTGGGAGACAGATTGCAGCAGTAAATGACAGAGACAGGCTTGACACCTGCTCATGTCTCCTTGGCTCCCACCGGTTTTGGAGAGAGGGGACTTGATTAGCTGAGCATTGCTAATAGATTGAGAAAATTACCACAGCGGTATCCTGCTGAAGAAGTGCTGTACCCTGAGAGATGTTTAACCACTGGCAGCCCAAACAGCCATAGTAAGAGATTAATGAACTGTGTAGTGATCGGGTTCAGAGTCCTGATGATGATGGGGTTCAACAAGACTCTGCTGGGGATAATGATCCCATGATGAACTGTATACACTGTTGCTTTATTCATAAGTCTGACTACCATGTAGTCAAATTTAAGTCAGTTCATATTTAAACTAATATTGTAGATATGACTTAAATGGCTTTTAAAGAACATTTTTAGTAAGCAATTTGAAAAAAGCTTTGAATTTATACCACACCAACAAACTACATTTTAACACATTCAAGCCAGATATAATAACCAATTATTCAGTTTGTTTTTAGCTTTTTTAATATTTTAATTGCTTGATTAAATACTGCCGCATTAACATAAGGCCATTATATGAACTGGGTGCTAGGTATAATTCGTTTTTTACTCATCTACCAATGCCTAATGCCTTACAGCTATAGGGTCCCTGCTTGAAATTAATCTCAGGTTAAAGTTTGTTTGGAGTTTTCTTGTTTCCTCTCATCTCACAAAACATGAAGGTAGTTGAATTGTCTAGGCTATTTGTATTTCACATAGAGCTGTAAAAATCATGTCTTTTGTGACTAACGAATTCAGACTGAGAGTGTGATTAATTGCAAGGGAGTATACAAGAATGGTTTAGCAAATGTATTTCTCATATAGAAGGCCATTTCTGTATGCAATAATATTTGAATGTGATAGGTTTTTAAAAGTTTATTAGGAATTATATTAAACAGTGTATGGCATTTTCTTTCGGTGCATTTAACTGTTTCAGTCTAACTTACAATGCACACTTAAACCTCTGCATGTTCATGTAGGCTTTAGAGATTTTTTTCTGGTAATAAATGGCATTCTCTTACTTTTTTGCCTTTTTTGCTTTGTACAATATATCTTTACCTGTCACAAGGAACAGATCAATTATTTTGGAATGCTTGTAATATATTCTTCTTCTTTACTGTATTCATCTAACATAGGTACTTCAAATGTATAGCCTTTATAGTAAATATAGAAACCTAGTAAATATAATAACTAAGTAGTGTAAACCAACCATAGCTACCACCATCATCATCATCATCATCACACTGATCATCGTGTTGATCTATAGTGAGAGTTTGTGAGCTATTCCAGATACTTTTCAGATCCCAGATCCAAAGCAGTGGTGGACAGTACCAAAGTAAATGTAATTTGTTAATTTACTTAAGTATCTTTTTTGCGTATCTGTACATTACTGAAGTATTTTTATTTGGGAAGACTTTTACTTTAACTTCACTACATTTCAGAGTCAAATATCTTTCTTTTTACTCGACTTTTTACTTTACATTTTACAAAATCAGTTGTTCCTTTTTATTTATGCATGGATAAAAACTTAACTGGTCAAGCACAGAGCAAGCAACCAATCAGGGTAAAGCGCACGCTCTGTTTTGAACTTGTTTTGATTGCTGCTTGGTGGTATCTACTTATCACTAACATACAGTTCAGCATCAGTTCAACAGCAACCATTAAGGCAGAATATTTTGAGAGTAATAAATGATGAAAGAAACTCCTGACACTAACTTGCCACAACACCTTATTGCTTTGATTTTTTTTTAAGTAGCTTTGGGCTTTAAACTCATAATCATTTTAATAGAATCAATCAGTGTTTAACTAATCAATTTTAATACTAATACTAATCATTTTATTAATAAATTGGTGTGCTAAGAGTAACAGTACTGTATTTTCACATAAACTGAGTTTGATATGCAAGAGTCTTGTGATGAAAATAATAATAGGACATTGAATCTATAATAAATCATATCACAATGAATGCTTAAGTAAATTTGGGGGAAAATTCTTTTTTCTTAATTAAACGTTTAAAGGGAGCACTTTTACTGGAGTAATATTTTACTTAGTGTATCTCTACTTTAATTCGGCTACATAGTTTGTGTACTTCATTCACCACTGATCCAAAGGAGATGGACAACATACTGCAAGCATCAAGTATCAGATGGAGATGATGTGGTTCCCACTGGGCCTGCCAAAGCTGTTGTATAATGGCTTTCACTTCATTACACTGTCAAAGACATATGGTACACTCTTAGCAAAAAGGAGTTCTATACAGCACGATTATTTATTTATTTTTAGCAATAGTAGATATTTAAAGAATAACATACAAAATATTGCACATGGAAACGTTTTTATTGTCTAACTGCATTTAGGATTATTTGATTACATTATCTTTCATGGAGACTACTTTATAGAACAAATGTTCAGCATATGTTCTGTGCGTTTATCGCTTATTATGATTATTATTGTTGTCATCATCATAGTCTTAATTTTTATTATTATAATTAAACATCATTATTATTAAATTATTTCATATTATATTACTATAAAATATATTAATTTATAATATAATATATTATATATTACTGATATATAACTGTATAGTAGTATTAGAGGATAATATATATTTCTATATTATAATATTATATTAATGTATAATAGTCATTAACTGTATAATGTCGTTCGCATGCAATTGCTGTTTTGCGCAAATTGTTGCTAAAACAAATTTGGAGTTTACAAGTACAGTTTATTACATATCCACCAGCACTAAGACAAATCTTCTGTACTATACTGGTTGGAGCTTCAGTGTTACTGTGTTTACTGTCTCACTGTCTTCTGCTATTCTTTTTTCAATAAAAGTTTGCACTGAACTGTATAAAGTATGAATGACAATAAAAGCAGACTTGACTTGATGTGACTTTAAAACATTCAAAGGTTGTTCAAAGGTTAAGAATTAAAATGCATTTTTCAGAGCCCTGCCAAGGTAATACATCAAAGGTGACATCAATATCAGTTCATTTGACTAGTATGCTGCAATATTGCTAGTTCAGCTATCTGGTAGAATGTGGTTATTGACCCGTACTAAAATTTTGCGATACATATTCACTCCTCACACTCATTTATTGTTATATAGTCTAATAAGAAACACACCGTGAAAAAGTAGCTCAACTGCAGTACACATGAGATCATTTTCCCTATAGCATAGCAAACTGCTTCTCTTCACTCACTGGGTTTCATTTGTAGCTCTAACTCACTTGTGCTTCGAGGTAAATGCTACATAAAAGTGAGATTTGACGTTTCTTTCAGATTAATAAACTGAAACATTTTGCGGTTTTAATCCTGATGAGCAAAAGAGCAAAACTGGGCCTTTTCTCTGTGTCAATTAGGGTGATCCTAGCTGATCATGAGCGTCTGTGACATGTAAGAAAATGTTAAAAACAAAACAAACAAACACGAGGTCCAGTTTAAGGAGGAGTAGTAGTGAATTTGAGTTGTGGGTAAAACTGTTCCAGCTGTAAGCAGCCACATACAAGATTTTCACAACATTATGAAGAAAATCCATCTAACACGGGTATTTCAGGTTTAGTCTGAATATGTCCCAGGTGTAAGTTCTGATCCATGTCAATCCATATCAAGAGTTGATAACTGTAGAAAAATGCTGTTGGTTTCCTAAACTTTAAAGTGGTATGCACTACTTCATTATATAACAGGCATTTCTGGTCTGTAATGAATCTTGAATGTACCGTGTATTGACGTACTTTTGTAGTGGGCTACAAGCGAGAAATTGGATGATGCGTGCCTCATTTTCCAGTTTGGAGGAGAGGTTATTATTGAGCCTTTCTTTCTTTTTTTTTTTCAGAGGCACCCACTGAGACATTTTCTTTTTATTGTCCAAATGAGCCTATACGCATAAGTGCTGTATTGTGAGCGCCTAGTAAAATGACAAAATGTCTGTTTAGGGACTCTTTTATATAATTTTTGTAGTGCTCTCCGGAGCCTTCTAGTAGCTGAGAGTTTTGAGGCGATCAAGGCTGCGGACTTGCTGCTGCCGCTGCTGCTTCCGCTCCTCAAGTCCGCTTCTTTAGAGCGGAGTGGCCGCGCGCCGAGGCTCCGCCCCCACGCGTCTCCTGCGCGCGCCGCAGCTGCTTTCAAACCCGACTGCTCGACTCCATTCATCCTCGAGAGGGAACAAAAAAAGTGGCTATTTATTAGAATACTTGTTTGCCATTGTTTCGCGCTACACAAAAGGCGCTTCATTATGTAAGAAGGAGCCCTTTCGCCGGGAGAAACAATGACTTGAAATTGTCTTTCGAGTCTATAATAAATTTCATTTTCTTGCTTCTCTGCTCAGTGTGTAGTGAGTGGTGGGGATGGATGGGGAGCCGCGCTCGCGCAGCTTTGGCGCACTAAACTAGTTTGGTAAGAGGGATGGAGCGATAGTCTCGAGCAACAACAATTTCTCCAGCACAGCAAAACGGCACCGGTGGAACTCGCGTAAGTTTACTTGATCTGAAATGCAATGATTCGGATTCATTTAGAGAGAGGGGAGGGGAATTCGGATTAAACCGGATAACTTGTAGACTACACGAATCGAAGACAATCGCAAAGTAGATTGTGTTATTTAGATACGAGCGCGCGTTGTGTTAAAGGACTAATCATTGTAAAAAAAAAAATTATAAAAAAAATTAAAATAAAAAAATATCGGATAAACCGCTGCCCACAGTATCATATTTAGTCTGATTTTATATATATATATATATATATATATATATATATATATATATATATATATATATATGTGTATATATATATATATATATATATATATATATATATATATATATATATATATATATATATATAGTTAAATGTCTTCGGATAAATTGTATGAATTATAGATATACACATTTTGCAGTGTGAATTTCTAACGCTATTGTATCAGAGATCGGATGTCAAAGATACCGCGCGACGAAGGAAAGCGTCCTTAATTCCACCGAGACAGGAGTAACAGATTTCCTAAATACAAATCTGAACAGATTACTTACAAAAAAAAGTTGTTTAAGGTTACTATAAATAAGTAATAACTGTAGCTAGTTATACTGTCATTGTTTACAGTAGAATCAAAGTTTATAAATATGCTTCCGATCCATTATATATAGGTATATTTGGATTGCATGATTTCTTTAGTATTGTATCACACAGTTTTGCAATGGTAACATAATTTCAACTCACACCCACCCTGAAAGCCAATAATCAACAATTACAGAGTAGCATTGCCCTCTGTTAAATATATATATATATATATAAACGTGAACCATCAGGTTTTAATAGTAAATGTAATAAAACTGTAGCTTCAAATCACTGTTAATGGTCTTAAACAACGACACGAGATTCAAGGTTAAATAGAAACGTCTCATCAAATAACAAAGGGGATTGACAGTGTAGTTTGTTTTGTCGTCATAGATTTTGTAAATGCGATCTTGTTTTTAAACCTGACGAATCATATTTTTTTAAGACATATATTAATATGCTAACACGCACGTGCCTAATATATTCAGACAGACACTATTTTACACATGTAGGCTTCGGAACCAGAATCATGCACATGTGGGGGCAGTTAACAGAAAGTATACAGACCTTATAGTCTGTAGAGTCTATAGACTTTTTCACTCAATTAGTGGACATTTGGATTTGGAACATTTGTCCTATAGATTATGAAATATCTTTTATCTAAGACCCAAACCCCCTCTGCCAGGAGATGTTTACTGTTCCACTCTGCCTACTGCGTAATTATGTTTGTTGAGGCGTGCGGCCGCTTCCACCTGTCAGATGGTGATGCTAAACTGCCTGCTCACAAGTTCAAGAGACTCTCCAGTTTTGGGAGTTTAGCAATGGGAGGGAGAGGATAAACCGAGGGGTTATAATCCGTTTTTCGAAAAAAAAAAAAAAAAGCTCGGCTCTATGTTTGGTGATTTAATTTACGCATCATTTCTCGCAAATATGCGCTTATACGCTTTAACTTCTATATTATTGCTTTCTGGTCCTGAGAGCAAAGTATAGCTCTAATAAAAAGCTTATTAATTTATATAGTGCCATTGTGGGCTCTGTACTAAATCTTTTTGTGTTTCCATAAAGAGAGCGCATCCATCTTAATCTAACAAATAAGAACCCTTGAACAATTATGAGGGTCAGCGTTGTTTGTTCAGGGGAAATGATGTGACCCCTGCACTCGCGTGCGCGCGCACCACCGCCATCTCGTCCTGTCTCGTCCCGTCCAGTGTCCCCCCGCGGGCGCAGTCTGCGCTTCTCCAAAGCGCGCAGTAAGGGACAAGAAATAACAAGGACAAAGTAAATGTGTCCCACGAGGGTTACGGTGTGTTCCAATTGACTTTAATCCAAGCGAAATGGAAACGCCTAATCTTACTAATCCTCTCGTCAAGCAGTTTTATGAAAACATTTGAAGGAAAGATAAATTGTAAATTAATCGGCGTTCAACCTAAGTATGGCTTGTCCTTATGAGCAACGGTAATACAAATAAATAAATAAAAATCCCACAACGGTAATAAATAATAATAAATAAAAACTAATAATAACAACAATAATAATAAAGTAGAAATAATAAAAAAAAATGGTTCTGTTTGTATTATTCTACTGCGAGGTAACGCATTTTTTAAATAATTATATTTAGATGAAATAAGATGAATTAAGAATCGTATATATATATATATATATATATATATATATATATATATATATATATATATATATATATATAACAATTATAATAAATGTATACATTAAATACATTTTTTTATTTAAATGAAAAATATGAGAAACTGTAATACACACATACATACAATATAATTGATTAATTGAAACTTTCGTTTTGAGAAAAAAAATCGTATGTATTGTCGAATATTGTCATAAATTGTAATATATTCTAAAATATATATCTTCATATCAGAATAAATCCTTACGTCTTGCTTTATAAACAATGGAAAAAAAAACTTTAAAATGCCCCGCTCTTTGCTGTGAGATGCGAGTACACGACAACATCAAATATTTAGAAGTAATACTATAACTCTGTATCATTTTCCACAGGTATTGTGTAATATTAGTGGGGCACACCGAGAAAATCCTTCATATTCTTCAAGCCCCTCATTCTTCTTACCTGACATTTAAATGATCTCGGAGTCATTGACAGATATGATATTTACCACTGTCATATGGTGAAGCACAATTACATAATTTGGTGTGTGATTCACGTTCGGTGACTTTTTTTTCTTCCCATGCACATCGGTATTAACCTAATTAAAAGCCATACAGCTTGGCATCGTTAGCTGCGCAGCGGGGCAGGAATATTTTTGTTTTGCCTTCAATTAGGGGCTGATTGGTGTTTTCAGGGCAGGTCAGCTGTGAAATTCGAATTACACATGTGTTGCGTTGTGCACAGTGTGAGATTTTTTCCCTTGGCAATAGATTGTAACATGCCCTTGGTTTCGAAATCGTCTTCAGTCTGACCTGTGAACAATGCACCGAGTAAAAATACGTTGTTTTCAGTGTAAAGCGCTTTTTTGTGTGTTTCCGTGCGTCCTATATCAAACTGTTTTCAGGAAAACCATGACATATTCCAAACACTGAACTACCAGCAGACGGCACTAAGACTCCTTCAGACGTCAGGGGAATCGCAATCCCCTTTTTATACTAAACGTATTTGCTGAATACGTATAGTCAATATTTGGTGAATATGTCCGGCGTCTGGGATCCTGTATAGAATAGATGCCGACAGGTAGAGTGTGTTACGCTTGTGTGATTAAACCAAGTGCGCACACGTGTCCTGCTTTATACGTGTGTAGAGGACAAGCGCATCCAAATAATAATTACTTATTACTTATAACACTTTTTTCTTAGCATTTCTTTTTTTGCATGCATCAATTTTCACATATATATTTTGTAAGGCTTTAAAGTTTTAATTGTGTACACATCATCATATCAGTTAGATCATAAAATCACAAAAAAAAGGTCTAAACTCACCTTTTCTCTTTCTTGCAATAAAATATAAACAGCAAGAAAACGCGCTTATTAAAAACTATTTATTTTAGAGCTCATATACACTTTATTTCCAAAGTTTTTTTCGAGTGAATATTAAACACGATTAAGCATGTCAACTTTTAAATAGGATAAAGTTTTTTTTTTGTTGTTTTTTTTTTTTTTATGTTATAAAATTTACTGGGGGAAAAAAACGAGACTTCCATAACGTGTCAGGGTCTCCCGCTCTCTGGTTTCCGTTAGAGGGGCGTGTTTGACCCCTGCAGCACCCCGCCTACCGGGTCTGTCCTCGCTCCTACGTCACTGCACCGATCACCATGCAAATCTGTCGTGTTCTTGCACGCCATTGGCCACAGGCTCGGTTTAATCGCTGTCAAAACCCGTCATATGGCCGCCACTTTAACTAAGTCCTCAGCTCCACTAGGGAAAGTAGCTCCAATGCGCTTTCAATTAGCGTGGATGTAAAACCGCTGTTGGGAACAAGACAAAACAGGCTGCCGGAAGATATAAACGAATAAAAAGCCCCGCAACACCAGAACTTCAAACTCACAGCCACTGTTGGGATTAAAGTCCACTTGATTCCGGAGTTCTCCTTTGCCTTGCTTGTGTTGCACCTGGTCCGGCGGACCAGCACCGAAAGTTCATGCTTTTTCGTATTGGTTGAGAAGTCTTTAAAACCACTTGAATGTATAGCATGATGATGGAGACGGACTTGCACTCCCCGGGACCCCAGACTAATACAAACCCGGGACAGACAGGTCCGAACACGGGGAACAAAGCCAACCAAGAGCGCGTCAAACGCCCTATGAACGCTTTTATGGTGTGGTCCCGCGGCCAGCGGCGGAAAATGGCTCAGGAAAACCCCAAAATGCACAACTCTGAGATCAGCAAGAGACTCGGCGCAGAGTGGAAGGTGATGTCAGAAGCTGAAAAGCGGCCCTTCATCGACGAGGCAAAAAGGCTGCGCGCCATGCACATGAAAGAGCATCCGGATTACAAATACCGACCGAGGCGCAAAACCAAGACGCTGCTGAAAAAGGACAAATACTCTTTGGCTGGCGGTCTGCTCGGCGGAGCGGCCGCGGGAGCGGGAGTTGGGCTCGGTGTGGGCATGAGTGCAGCCGGAGTAGGCCAGAGGTTAGAAAGCCCCGGAGGTCACGGGGGCTCAGCCGGCGCCGGTTATTCGCACATGAACGGTTGGGCAAACGGCGCGTATTCGGGGCAAGTCGCTGCCGCCGCCGCCGCCGCTGCTATGATGCAGGAGGCGCAGCTCGCCTACGGGCAGCACCCTGGCAGCGGGGCACACCATCACCACCACCCCCATGCCCATCACCATCATCCACACAACCCGCAGCCAATGCACCGCTACGACATGAGCGCTCTGCAGTACAGCCCCATATCCAGTTCTCAGAGTTACATGAGCGCGTCGCCGACCGGCTATGGAGGGATTTCCTATTCACAGCACCAAAACGCAGGTGTTGCGTCGTCGGCCGCCATCGGCACGCTGAGCTCTTTGGTCAAGTCCGAGCCGAACGTAAGTCCTCCAGTTAGCACGCACTCCAGAGGCCCGTGCCAGGGAGACTTGAGGGAGATGATTAGCATGTATTTACCGGCTGGAGAGTCCGGAGAGCCGTCTGTTCAGAGCAGACTGCACGCTTTACCGCAACACTATCAGAGCACGACGGCCGGAGTAAACGGGACTGTCCCGCTCACGCACATTTGAAATTGTTGAAGAAAGGGAGGGGGGAATCAGACACACCACCAAATATTGACCTCTTTTCGATGGCCATTTAACTACTTTTGTACAGAATGTTTTAAAAATGTCCTTGTAATTTAAGATAAAAAACAGGTATCATTTCGGTTTGAGTTCAGAGGAAATCGAGAGCCGATATGTCACTTAGACTAAACATGTTTTTTTTTTTTATTTTATATAAATTATACTGTTCATGAATTCTAATTTGACATTCTTCCTGGCCATGCCAAAAAATCCCGCGATGTTCCCACTGACTGAACTTGTTATTTCTGTTCACATATTTATTTGTGCAATTTGATTTTTTTTTTTTTTGTTTTGTTTTGTTTATTAAGATCACGTCTAGCATAACTTGGATATCTTGAAACAAAATGTTTCTGGGAATTTATAAAGAGTTTCTTGCATAGCTTATTACATTTGAAACATTTGTACACGTGAATCTATGTACCTGAAATATGCTGTAACATTTCTTGTAAATTGTGAATAAGTTTTAATATTTGAAAATACTGGCACGTTACTGCTGCTGTATATAATTTATGAAATGCATTCCTGCCAGTTTACATCCTCACTTCGCGCTGACTCATTGTCTAATAAAATTTGGAAGAATGTTATTATGGTTCTAAAATGTGTTTAGTTTTGTTGCTTTGTTCATGACATTGTGTAATTGTTGCACTCTCACATATTTATTGGAGAATAATGTGCACCTATTTGCTCCTCAGTGTAAAGGGCCACCTTTAATTGCATCCTATAATTCAGTCGTTAGTTGTTATTCAACCAGCCTTAGGCAACATCTGGTTTTGAACAAATATGTTTTGTTTTTTCTTGTGGAAACATTTTGGGAAAATTCACTCTGGAGATTTCTTCAATTATAGAAAATACATCGTACTAATGATTTATTATTATTATTATTATTATTATTATTATTATTATTATTATTATTATTATTATTATTATTATTATTGCCTTCTTAATGCACTAACAGGAGCAGGCAGCTGTCTTTCCATAATCTATCAAATCTGATCAGCACTCTTGATTTTTTCTTATATCACATTTGACCCATTTATCAAAGACCGAAAAACAATTAATTAAATAGCACAAAAACGTGTAAATGCTATCGATTATGGTAAATAAAGGCAAACATAAATCTAGCAACTACCATTGTAGCTTATTTCATAATTTAGGTCTAAACGATTTAACTTAAAAAAATAAAAATAAAATAAAAAAGCGTTTAATATAATATATGAATGCGTGGCTTTAAAGCTAAGCCCAAAATGTTTATGAATGACTTTGTGGCATTTTGAGTCAATTTATACTGTTTAAATAATTTAGAATTACAATTACAATAAAGCAAAAGGTTTAATGTGCTAAATGTTGAGATAAGTGTGCTAAACATCGTTCTCTTAAATTTCATCTTGGACATGAAAAAAGCAATTTGAAAACCATAAATCTTTCAGACAGCGTTTCTATTAGAAAACTATCATTTAATTATATTGCATAATGTGATTTTAATTATTTGAGTTTGACAACGTGATATTCAGTTTATAGGTGTTGTTTTTATTTGTCACATGCAATCATTTGAATGGGAGACGAGTTTGTGGACCATTTTGTGCTCATGTATTTTTGAGTACTGAGTCACAGAAAGCGAGTTGGATGGAGTTTGTAAGAGAATGTGGGATTAACTAGCAGACTCACTGACCTCTGGGTCAGAGGCAGGTCAGAGTCTATTATTCCCTGTTACTCCGCAGGAAGTTCAGCAACAAGTGTCAGACCCTCAGACATTTCAGCATCGCATACACAAGGTTTGAAGGATAACAATAATGTCCAGTATATAAATGGTGGTGGCATTAAAAAAAAATTATTAACCACCTTTGAAGCATACTTATTTTATTAGTTAAAATAGAAATTGTGAATTAACTACAATATACAAAAAAAAAAGAAAGAAAAAGAAAGAAACTGAAGGTAAATAAATAAATGTTGCCTAAATGGTTAACAATTATTAAACACTTTATTACTCTTTTCTATATGTAAAGATATTGTGTAAAATCTAGATATTTCTTCCTCTTCCTCCTCTTCTTCGTTTTTCTTCTTCTTCCTCCTCCTCCTCTGCCTCTTCTTCTTCTTCTTCTTCTTCTTCTTCTTCTTCTTCTTCTTCTTCTTCTTTTCTTCTTCCTCTCCTGCATTTCACTTCTTACTCAACAAACATACATATTCAGTTTCTTATAACGACTGGTCATGGTGACCGTATAATCTTCTGATTCTTAATAGGCCTACACTTTTTTCCTGCGTAGTGGAGTAGCAGAAGGGGGCTAAGGGACTGCCCTCTCTGCAGCTCTTTGTATTTATTGTGCCCCCGAAAAGCGACACGGATTAGCGCTGAAAGCACAGAGGCGGAGTACGATTTAGGGCACGTTGCCAGGTTAAAGCCAAAGCGTTCTGGTAAATCTCACCAAAATAATTTACTCCTCCGCCAAAACGGTGGGGTGGGTGTGCGTGAAAAAAACGTTGGGATGGGGCTGGAAGTGGGAGCAAAAGTGGTGGAGCTGCTGGTTATGGCGGTGAACCCCGACTATTAAATCGTCTCAGGGCGCGATGTCCTTATCTTGTAACCGCCGATATATTTTGCGTTGGGAGAGCCTTGGCTGCTGCTGGCTCTATTCTCTCTCTCTCTCTCTCTCTCTCTCTCTCTCTCTCTGTCTCTCTCGTGCACCCTCCGATCTCTCGCACTCACTGTCCTAAATGGGGATAATTAGCATCACTTTATCACGCCTCTGCATATTTCTCCCCCTTCACCAAAAAAAGCCGGTATGCCGCTATTGGTCGCTGCTCTGTCGCAGAAGATTACGGAGACAGATTGCACGGAACGAATGTGCTGAACGAGATTAGGGGGGAATAGAAATAGCAACTGGGCCAATAAATTCCTCGCGAGGGCCTTATCGTGCAATTACACGTTGACATGTTTAACAATCTTGCGGCCTCTTAATCCTGCGCCCTTCCAAGAGGAGAGATGCTGCTGCGCCGCAATTTCTACTGCTTGCGACTCTCTAGCAGGCTTTGAGGTGCAAAATGCGGTTTGGCGTTCAATGCTCCCCTAAACTAGCCCCCCACCCACCCTCCACCACCCCTAACATCAACTTAGTTTCACGTTTTTATTTTTCCAATGTTTTGCTCTTTGCTGTTCAGATTCTGCGGTGTACGCCAATATTAGCATAGCCCTTTATTAGTGGGTCCTGCATGCTGAATTAACGTGCTCAGCTTTAAAGTGTTTAACTTTAAAATTACATCTTGCTTGCAGTCTGTGGGCCATTCATATGCAATGGTTTTCCAACAGACTGTTTGGGAAACACCTCACTAAAACCTGCAGTCAAATACATCAGGGAAAATTGAACTTGTAATTGACTTCAAATAATCCTGATCTCTCTCCACTAAGCGAATGATTATTAATTGACATTTATTTTAACAATATTATATTATTATGATATATGGGTTATTTTTTAATGATCGCATCTAACTTCTTTTCTTTCTTCTTCTTCTTCTTCTTCTTCTTCTTCTTCTTCTCCTCCTCCTCCTCCTCCTCACTTTTTTTGTCTGTGTAGGGGTGGTTGTGAGAGACTCTGCAGGAATTTGGCAGGCTCGGAGTTTGGAGAGGCGCCCCCACGCTGCGCTGCCATTCAGTGGTCGAGCGCGCTGTGTGGTTGGGAAGTTTGCACTGAGCCGTGGCCTCAATAGCTTCACAAAGCTGATTACAAGCCCCAGCGAGTTCGTGAAGGGAGCAGGCCAGTCACACAGGTGTGCGTTAGATAGGGGGCAGCCCTCCAGAGCTGGGCAGGGCGGGGGGGTGGGGGGTATGGACGACCACACAAAAAGCTAAAGTGGCCCGGGAATTTGGTGGGAAAAGACAGTGTTAGCTGAGGAAAAACGCTGCCCGCTCCCATCACTGAGTGCACAGAGGGACACACTATAACACCCTTATTAAAGCCACTCATTTGGATTATTGTCTGTACTAAATACATTGCATGTTATAGTTCACATAATTACTAATGTGTGGCATATTAATATTTGCACGTGGAAATTTCATAAGCTGCTGTCAACTAGTGTTTCTTTTTTTTTTTTTATGATGTAGCTTATTAACGCAAGTCGTGGTGATAGAGAGTGAATCATATACAAAAGCGCACTCTCTTTGCTGCTTAATCCATTCTTTTATTTTCTCTGCTCCGTAAAATATGACATCAGTGGACCAGGCAGCGTATTTAATTAAAGCAGAGTCTAACTATCAATTACTCAAGAAAAACAGAGGCTCCCTAAGGGCCGCTAATCAGCACCCGAACAGTCGGTCTGCTTGCTCATTACGGCATCACTACACCCGGCAATGATAATCAACCGCATCTGCCTGCGCTACCCTCATTTGCTGTATCTGAATATTCTCATTCACAACTTCCCTAACGTAATTCTCACGCAAGACGCTCTGTTTGTATTTGTCTTGATTAACAATTTGAACTGTGATCATAATAAGCTACTATTCTTAAACAATGCAATAACCGAAGCTCCAGTGAGCCTTAAAATCTATGATACGTAAAACGTCTTGTTTCTATAAGAGTTTGGAAAGCAGTTTTCCCACACGTGGGGTCAACGTCATCCGCCAGCGTTTAGATTATGTTTTAGTAAGGACACAATATACCAATTTATACGACTTTTCAAAGTCCCCATACTTCGTAGGGCCATGGATGGGTCAGAACGGAACACACATTGATTATACTTTTTTCCATCCTTACAAAGTATGCAGGCCAGTAAACCCATTCTTCGGCATTTTCTTTTATAAATAATATATAATTTATGATAATTCAGTTCCACAAACAGAGATTTCTTTTGGGGGTCCCGGCCCTATGTGCGTGCTTTTGCATTCAAGCTTTCCACTAAAAAAGCCGTTAATCTATTGTAACTTTGGCTTCACCTGGGTCCTGTCACCCCCGTCGTTCTCGGGTGATGAGGGGACAAAAGCGCCCAGGCTCGTTATTCAAGCGCGACCGACTATGCTAATTGAAGTAAATTGCGAATACTGATCCCGATTTTTTGCGGAGATCTTCAGAACTCAGGGCAGCTGCAACGCCTCTGTTCTGTATACTCATTCCCTTTCCAACTGCAATTCCTCTAATCTCTGAGCATCTGAACAATTCAGGATACATATTAGAGAAAGTCGAATTCAAGTTTCAAACGCGCGAGGTCATTTCATCCTCTTCTGAGGAGCTGTCCTAGTTCTGAAACCACCAGCACTCGGAACTATGCGTCCCACCACACACCCCTCTCAAAGTGTACATCCGAGGAGAGGCTAAACAAAGCACTGGTGGTAACAAGAATAAAAAGGTGGAAAACATTTAGTGCATGTGTATATGTCAAATTAATTATGTTAGAATGTTTATTGACCTTATTAGCTCTTGCTGAGATACGAATTAACGGACAATCTCTATGTAGTTACATAACGTACAAAAAACATGTATTAAGATAGATAATGGCAGGTTGCCGGGTTTTAATTACAAAAATTGTACCTTGCACAATCGGGTTATTTTTTGCTGTTGCACTTCTAAATCCACCACAAAACAATATTTTCACTCCCCGTGTTGGTTGTCAACTCTACCTTTCCCTTCAACTTTCCCTTTCCAAGTTTGCTTTGTGAAAATCAAGAGTTATAGTCTGACTTATGTTAAGTTTGTAATGTAACGCCTCTGGACAAGGGCAAATGTAAAAGTCAAAACAGTGTAAGTTCATTAGGAATGATCTTGCACGCATCTCTATAGATGGTTAAAAACTGTGCGTGTTTACTCTCATATAGTTTGTTGTAAACTTCTCAGCGGGGGTCCACAAATGGATTTTTGAATTGTTTGCTTTCTTAGGGATGCACTGTGCCTCTATTCTCTGATAGGGGATAAACTTTGTGTTTGATTGCATTGTGCTTTTACATCTGAAAGAGGGAGACAGATAGAGAGAAACGACAACAAAAAAATTGATGTTCATGGATTGATTATTGATTTTGTGGTGTCCATTTTTGTGAGTTTTCTTGAAAGGAGGAGTGCATGGAAGGTGGAATAGTAAAGCACACAGACCATCAGAAGAGATGTTGCACAGGGGAAGTGGAGTCTGCATGGACAGTTGCTGACAACAGGAGCACCTGCTTGAAGACAGTGTGGCGGATGGAGGGCAGAGGGGTTGGGGTGATAATGGCACACCCCACTGAGAGTTATTACTTAAAGACTGTGCTGGGATGAAATGACATTGTAATGGGAGGGTACTTTATGCCCTGTTTGCAAGGAACTAGGTATTCTTGCTTTACAGCTTATCTTTGTCCCATTTTGTCTCCTGTAGCTCTTCAGCCTCCCCTTGCTCTCTCGCTGTCTTCTTCTTCTTTCGCTACTTCTTCCCCTTCTTCTTCCTCTTCTTCTTCTTCATCTTCTTCTTCTTCTTCTTCATCTTCTTCTTCTTTTATACTGTCTAATCCTTAGGAGTATTTATGCTAAAATACTTTTAGTGATTCCGGGTTCATGACAATAACTAAAATTCTGAAAATTCTGAAATATGTTTTTAAACTTTAGTGTCCATTATTTTGATTCATTTCCCCACTGTTTGTTTTATACTTTTTTTATAATTCGGGGATCTGTCATGGAGATAACCAAGAAAGTGTATAGTTAAGCAACAAGTGTGAGTGTGTGTGTGTGTGTGTGTGTGTGTGTGTGTGTGTGTGTGTGTGTGTGTGTGTGTGTGTGTGTGTGTGTGTGTGAGGAGAAATCAAGAGGGGAGAGAGCAAAGAGAGAGAGAGAGAGAGAGAGAGAGAGAGAGAGAGAGAGAACCTGGTTTGTAGTAGCCAGGCCCTGGTGAGGGCCAAATTCATGCTGTTTGTAATAAGTAGTTTCCTGCATAATTGTTTCAGGCCTTATGTGTGGAGGGACACCTTGGACTCATACACAAAGGATCATTAGCTCAGCTAGGCACTTTTCTTTTAAATTCAAAAATGTTTGAGAGACAGCTTTACCCTGATGCAAATCAGACCAGTAATCAGTCTCACAGTGTCCACATATGAGGCAAAGGAGCATGTGGGGTTCTATGCCTGCAAAAGACACTTTCTAGATTCCCCACTGTCAAATAGCGAATGCTAGTCCACTAAAACCAAAAGTATTATTATATTATTGTATGTATTATTCATTGTATGTATTAGAAGTATTGTTATTATTGAAATATTTATTGTACATATGTATTCTGTCAAATTGTTCTTTTCCTTTATTATTCCATTTATTTGCATATGTAATTAAGTAATTTGTTTGTCCTTATAAATCAATAATACAGTATACAATTACTTTTTGGAATTGCAATGATTTTTTACAGCATGGAATGCAAGCATGCAAATTTTGCAATTATATATTAAAATAATCTTTTGTCAAAGTGCTAGGCTTCTTGGCAACAACAACAACAACAAAAAATGCATTTGTGAATTTTACAACATAGCTTAAGATACGTATTTGAAAATCTCTGATATCAAAAGGAAATATAGCATTCACAAGTATGAGAAATATAATACAGCTGATATCGACTTTTAAAAGGATGAACATCTAACATGACTTTAATGGATGAATGTCGAATGTAGCATCTCAGATAGCACCCTATCCCTAATCCTAAACATCAGTGCTAGTGGACTTTTACTGCAGTCATCGAATCATATACCAATATAATTTTTTGTACTTGGTAATATTATTTCTGTGTCACAGCAACTTTAAATTGATCAGCTTTCAGTAAAACATGAAATGCAATTTATAAGTAATATAATATAATATAATATAATATAATATAATATAATATAATATATAATAATGCAAAACATAAAAGAATAAATGTTTTCCATGTTATCAATTTGTAGACAGTTAATTTAGGATAGGATTGAGCTATACTTAATAATGAGAATATAAAACATGCAGATTTCTTTATGTAAAACAACACATCATTTTTGCAGATCGAAATATATATATATGATATATGATATGAAGGTTTTTACTTCAGACCTTTTGGAACTTTTTTCAATGCTCAGTGGGCTTCAGCTTATTGATCTAGTGCTGAGTGATGCTGGTGTCAGCAAAAGTCACCATCAATAAACACAAAGACAGGTGTGATATGGTTGGCTGTGGTGTGTTGCTAGGCTGTGTTGCTTTTCTGAAACCCAAACTGCTAATGTGACAGTATTTCTGAGGCAGGTCAGGTCCGATCAGATGCACACACCCATAAAATTAACATTATTAACATTGCTTCTTTTGCAAAGAAAATACTTCAATAACGTAACACAATCTTACATCTGTCTGGCATACAGTAACAAACATTGGACTGCTGCTTTCTTTGTTGTAAATTATTATTTTGAATCGAGATTAGGCAAATGAGAGGTCAGGAGGTGATGATAGAAACAGCTGGCTTGTTTCCTCTGGGTGTCACTGATAGTCACTTACTACTGCTGACCTCTGACCTCACTTACAGTGTGTGATCAGCAAACACAGGGTTTTAGAAAGCTAAATTATGGCATGGTTGGGTTTGTAATGGAGAGCAGAAATTTATCTAATTGAAAGCTAAAGAGAATCTATTTGTATCAGTAGTTATAGAATATCAGGGGTTATTTTCTGCTTAAAGAGATTAGTGTGGTCAATGGAGTATTTGATCATATACATTTATTAAATAGACATGAAGGTTCTTCAAAGATTTTAAGGGTTCTTTAAATAATTATGGCTTCTACTTTAAAAGGTTCTACTTGAATGCTTTCTTAAAGTCTTCATGGAGAATTTTTGAAAAATGCACTTTTATTTTAAACATTCATGCTTTTTGTTGAGAAAGATGCCAATTAAATTTGAAATTAGGCATTTAAATGTGACTAAAATTATTGTTCTTTGCTTTTGGGATGAAATGCCTATTACAGTTATAAAACACATTTCTAAAAGTAAATTTACATGAATTCTTTTTACATTAATTCTACATTATTTATTTACATTTATATATATATATTAGGGCTGTCAAAATGAACACTTTGGTAACTCGTTATTAATGCACTGTAAATTTCTTATTGATCATTGTTATAAAAAAATATAAATAAATAAATATAAAAAAAGCAACGGAGCACACATATATTCACAACACCAAGTCTCAAATCACGCACCCAAATCTGCCAGGATGCACACACCTGCCAATTAAAGTTTTCTCTGTGGAAAAATAGCAAAAGTTCCATTTGGTGTCCTGAAAATTTATAATTCTAAAACACTGTAATTACTTTAAAACATTTACAAAAATATTTTGTAAATGTAATATTTTGTAAACTACTAATTATATATATATTAGTAGTCATACTGCACATGAATGCTCAATATTACCCTTTGTGTTTTGCCACTACTTAACATGGGGAAAGTACCAGCAAATGCACCCAGTGATCAGCAGATTCAGTCCCCAACTGCAAGAAACACATGGATACTTAGCCCATCCTAAAAGACACATTTGTATCAAAACACAGTTATCTCTCTTAGTCTCATTGTCTCATTGTCATATGTCTATGTGTTTGAGGTAGGGTGGACTGATTGTAACATTTTTTTACTTAGTGTTTTGAAAAAAAAAAAACATCCAGACCAACACAGAATATCTGGTACAACATGATCTCTGGCCAAATACAGTTATCCAGTCAGAAAAAAAACATAATCATTGTCAGGTGTAATCTGTTTTGGGGTGAGATGTGACAATACTGAAAATAATATAAAAGTATAGAGAAAAAGATCATATTGATATGCATGAAATGAAATGAGTAAAATGTGAATGCTAATTATGCAAAGAGATCATTTGAAAGTTTAGTTGCAAAAAAAACCTATACCTATAACCCTTACATTCCCTAACATTGCACTTGCCTTTGGTCAGTTGGTGTATTTAGTTTTTCAGCAGTGCTCAGTAATATGCTGCCTATTTCCTTATGTATAAAAACCAGTAAATAAAAGCATCGTATAGATAAATGGATGCAAATGTACAGTATGTCCAGATGGCACTAGTGGCATGCAGTCTAATGTATATGACCTTATGCCAAGGTATCAAGAGATAAATTCCCCGCAAAATAGACAAGAATAAAATGAACAATACAAACATGTTTTCTGTGGCTTATAAAACATAACATTTTGCAACACAGAAATTGCTTCAGAGTTAACTATTGGAAAAACTCTGCTGACAGTCATACACTTGTTGCCATGGATTTGTAAAAACGTCTCCTAGAAATTGCTCTCTGCACTTCTTACCAACCAACTTAATCTGCAGTTATGCTGTGCTATGCATCTCATTAATATTTTTTGTAGAGTTTAATATTATAGAATGAAAGAAAAAACAAATTAAAGTATATATATATATACAGTATATATATATATATATATATATATATATATATATATATATATATATATATATATATATATACAGTATATATATATATATATATATATATATATATATATATATATATATATATATATATATATATATATATATATATAATGTTTTCCTTTACCTATTTTTAGTACATTCTTTTATCTACAAGTAAATTTTGTTGATAAGAAAATTGGAAATGACCGTGGATAATGCAGATATCCATAGTGGTTCTATTGCCAAACTATTTCATGACTACTACCAACACTAGATTAGCACCATATTCACCCGTGAGCACGTGCCACTAAGGCATCAATAATTCACCTTTTCCATGGCTCAGTCTACTGACCCCAGTTTCCCCTTCATTGGCTTCCAAAAGTGTCTCCGTCTCGAAGCATGTCCATGAGTATGAATACAACCAAGCTGAGATTGTCTCATGTCCATGGAAGTTTCTGAAGTCTTCTGTCTGCTACATTACTTGAAAGGAGTAAATCAATTTCTAATAAACTTCTTCAATAGTACAATTTTGCCTTTCAGTGGCTGCTTTGAAAAGATCCAGTTAGCATTTAGCAAGAGAGACGGAGAGTGAAGAATGATTACAGAGATGTGCACTCCTGAAGGTCACCATTCAGGCATAATGAACAGTGCATTGAAACTCCACCTGAGCTCACCATTCTTTTCACCAACCCAATCTACATTAAGGTGTGCTAATGACAACTTATTGATTTCAAAATAACTGTCTTGACTAATCATTATATTTCTGAGGGAAGATGTGTCTTACATTCTTTAAGAAGAATAAGATAAGTGTATGACTGGAATGATAAATATAAAAAACGACTGGAGCTCTTACGGAATATGTAATCACATTAAAAAAGCTCATGTCATTTTCTTATTTGATTGATTTTGCTGATTGCAATAAAGAACTATTGCTGAGACCTTGTTTGTATGTTGTTGAGATATTTTTATGTAGTTTACAAAGTCTCCTCCATATCCAGGAAAAGATGTGTAATTCAAGTATCTAAGGTCATTGAGATTGGTTGTAAAGATTTTAGGTGGCAGTTTCTGAACATGGGTAAAACTGAATTAAATAAGACACTTAAGTTCAAATTAAAAATCTACACAAATCTTTTGATAAATTAGCTATACACTATATTCTTGCTAAACTCTTTACATGAAGAAACTGTTGATTAATATACTGCATTTATTTATTCAGAGTCAATGTTAAATCCCAAAACTAACAAATTTATATGACTATAATTTAAATTTGGCTTATAGTTTTTATTTTAATTGTGTTTTTTCCATCCCTCAAATTAAAGTGGCAAAAATGATTTATATGAATAAAGATTTTCTGTAAAAAAAAAAAAGGTTCCTTTTACACCAAGCTCTGCCATGTTATTATTTGCTAAATTAATATCTTTGGAAGATAGGCTGTATTTGATCATGAAAGTAGTTATGTAATATTTTGAGTGTCATTGTGTTTTCTATGCAGCCTGTCAGGTAAGGTCTTGTTTCCACTCAAGGCTGTGTAATCTCAGGTGAACCGCTGTAATGGGATTATAGAGATGCTGCTGTTGAACTCAGCATGGCCCCTTTCCCTGCTCACTCAAGAGACACACACTTATCACACAACAGCAGATTGTTTTGAACTACTTATTAAAAAAACACAGCCTCTGAAGACAGAGACACCCCTGCCAGAGTAAGCCAGTGTTAAGTGCATGGCTGTTCCTGTTGTTTTCTTCAGCATCTGCAGAATTCCCAGCATAGTTAAGGTGCTTTGGAAGAGGATTAACTGTTGCTGGCAGTCTTGCAGATTTCCCTCAAGCAAGAAAAGACAAAGAGAAGAGGGGAGCAGAAGACAGAAATGGGGAGGAAGAAGGGAAGCCACAATAACAAGTTGTATAAACAAGACCTCAGAGAGTAAAAGATGGGAAAATGTGCAAATATATGACAGTAAGTTGTTCCCACATGAAGAAGGACTTTAAAAAATCTTGCCTATTACATCAGATATACACATACCTTCTTAATCTCTTAATCTTTAACTCTTTATTTACTGTGCACATGCTATCTATTCCATTATCCAACCCCTTCAAAAGCTCACTACTATCCAACTCTATCCTTGATGTTGTTCCCTAATAAACACCCTGATTTTCTCATACTTTTTAATTAGAAGCCTAAGGAACTAAGGCCCTCGATAATAATGTATTCACTCACTCACTCTTGATAAAGTCATTTCACAAAAAATCTGAATAAAAAACTCTTACACCTGAGTGTAAATTGTAGTAAGATTGCATCCTGATTTTGGTATGGTTTAAATTCCCAGTACTCCAAATATTCCTTTGAGTGTTTACATATTACTTGGCCTATCCATGCTAATGTACAGACATGGTACATTATTGAATTTAGGTGTAAATAGTTTCAGTTAAAGATGATGTTAAAATGTGAAGTGTAAGCTTCTGTAAACTTCTAATGGCCTTACAATGTTTTTTCAGATGGTGAAGAATTAAATACATATTAACTATTTATTAGTGTGCCTCAATTTAGTCTAGCAAAACTTTTTCTTAAATAAAACATGAAAATCTTTGCTGTGGTTCTGAAGCAGCAAATTGTAGTTACTGAGCTTACATTATTTTTTAGTCTTTTGTCTTCTACACATTTTCTTAAAGAACCACTACCCAGAAGCCTCTTTGGTAGGAAAGCATACTGTTGTAGTGTTCTATGTTCACCTTTTGAATTTAACATTACAAATAAAAACTAAATCCAGACAGCTTCTTCTGCCTTATTTTTGACTCAGTTGAGATTTGACAATGATTATTTCCTTTTTTAAAACAAAATATAAAAGATACACATGGCTGCCAGTTCTTAGCATGGCAAAAAAAACTTAAAGTAAATCCAGATACATTCCTGTAGTATGAGAAGTAAACAATATTTTATTGTATTTGTTAGTTACAGTATATTTTACTGAAAACGTATTATGGAGGTTATTGTTATTGGTGTAGTATTGACAGATACTGTAGGCGTTGTGTGTGCTGCCTGGCCGTGTCCGTGGTTAGGTGCCCTGTTTCATGTGCAGGGAAACTCAATCTGACCTGTTCGTAGAACCACAAACAAAGGCACTTGACAGACAGCCAGATTTCCTCCCATGACTGCACTCAGGTTTCCACGCTCTCAGTATGTTGCTTGAGAGATGGCAGGTAATGCAAGCTGAGGTGTGCTCAGGGCCATGGCTCCTCCTTTTCCCCTTCTTGCCTTCATCACCCACAGGCCAGCGACAAGCATGGCTCTGTTTCAGCTAGTTGTCCTAAAATAATCATCTGATCAGCAATCAGTCACCCTCCCCTTCTGAGTATTCATTTCAGTTCAGTTCACATAAGAACACAAATATCAGGAGATATCAAACTAAGAATAAATTGTAAGAAACTAAGCAAAATTAGCAAAATAGTGGAACAATCAGTGGGTCACAATCCTGAATATCATAGAAAAGATGTCCAAAAAAAAACCCTTATATGGCTTATCTCTTTAACATTTGAGAGAACTAGCAAACTTACCTGCATGCTTAGTCTAACAATATATTGTGCTGTATACATAGTATTACATCCGGTTTAAACAATGTGTTTACACTGCTTTGCAAAAAAGAATTTAAGCTGTGCAAAGTGAAAGAAATAAAAAATCTAAATTGAATAGTTAAAATAGCAATCCACTAATTCAGTAACAAGTGATATATAAACTTTCCCAATATAAAACTTAAAATATCACACTGAATTGAACACTGAATGATACTGCTGAGGTTCTTTACTTGTGTATCTACAAGGCTTTAAGTCAACTATACCCTAAGTGTGAAAAGTCATGTGCTGATGCTAGATTTACTAGACTAAACCTAAATTTAAATATATTTAAATGATGCAAGATTTAGACTATATATATATATATATATATATATATATATATATATATATATATATAAATACTAGATTTAGTCTAACATTACATTACAAAACTCATAAATATGTCTACAGCAGGACTGCCCAAAATGTCGATTGCAATCTACCGGTCGATCGCAAAGGTAGTGTGGGTAGATCTCATAAAACAAAAAAAAAAATTAGATATTTATTAATGCTTTTTTTATAGTAGGTAGATTTTGACTTGGTCATTTTATAAGTAGCTTGCATGCTGAAAAGGTGTGTGCATCCCTGGTGTACAGTAATTAACAATGCTATCATAGTGTATTATCAGATTACAAAAGAGTATCTTATAATGTACTGCAAGTTTTCTGAACTTTACTTTAATAAAATTGAAAACCGTAACTTACACCATTCTTGATCTGGTCGTATCTTTAATGTTGCTTACTAATAATCTCTCAGATTTTCTGTAACTTTTTTAATTAGAACAGAAAGAGACTAAGGCAAATTTGCTTTTAACCTACACAATGCTTGAAGTAGCCTCTTTGGGATCAATAGCATATGTGTGAAACGGAAATAAAACATGACTGTTTCAAATGCTATATATGTGTCATATGTATGGTTAAATACTAGGGCTGTAAATTTCTCTCCACACTTTCTAGGTGTACTTTATATACTTGGGAGGGCTCCCTCCCGGCTGTGCTCTATTTTAGAGTGCCCATTTAGTCAGGCCCCCTACCCTTCTGGCAGCTGATGGAAAAGGCAGCGGAACAATGAGCCCCCACTGCGCCTCGCTGCCTGCCCCCAGCCACCAGGGGAAGAGGAAGCAGCAGCCACTGCGCAACACATTATTCCGTCCCCCCGGAACCTGCAGCCAGGCCAAACCCCCCCCCAGGTTCCCTTGGCCCTCTAAGTGCCAAGCCAAAGACTGAATGACATTTCCAAAGTCCTGACCTTTGTTTTTGCCATTGACTGGGAAGACGTTTGAAGGAGATGCAGTGCACACTGCTTCACTCTCTGCAATGTGCACACACATTTAGAGACATTTCACACAAGTTTCTGCACACACACACACACACACACACACACACACACACACACACACAAAGTAGCATACAAAGTGAAAGATGTGTAGAGCTGTTTTTTTGCATCTGCAGCTACTGTAGCGTTTATTGACTTCTGTTAATGCCTAAGTGCCTGTTGGAAATAAGAGCAAATGTGATATTAAATAAATGTCACAATATGGTTAATAGAAATCAAAAATCAACACTTGTAGGCTATTATAAAAGTTTGTTGTCTATGTGGGAAAACAAAGAAATACGTAATTGTCTAATGTATAACTGTTACAGCAGTATAATGCCCAAAATTCAACCTGTTCAATAAATAGTACCGGAAAACAGATCTCCTAATTAGAAAAAATAATTACTTACACCAGTATTCATTCAGATTACATGGTGCTTTCAGGTATGGACTCTCATTAAGGAATATCCTTTTACATTCATATTTAAAAGCGAAGCAGGAAAGGCTCATGTGGAGTAAATGGCTAAAGTAGTCTGAGTTGCACTGTTGATAGCTTGTGTTCAGTGCAGCTGCCTGCAGGTCTAAGTTCTTACTGAGTATTGAAGGCCCCATTAGTCATATATGTGGAACGCTGAATGTGGAAGGCCTCATTAGTGATATAAGCTGCTGCCCAGGGCTTTGGTCAAATCAGACTCCTGCTATGAGGCCACACTCCAAGACTTATGACATGACATAGAACTGGACAAGTCATAGGCAATGCTAATCGCTCCGCTTAATTGTGCGCTATGCTGAGATGCAAACTGCCTTGTGCAATCAAGGCTCATTTAAGCTTCACACCATGTGCTCATGGCACATGAGGTGACATTTGCTTTTTAGTCTATTATTTTCTGAATATTAACTTTGCTTTTAACATGCTCCCTGCAATGTTCCCCTATTTGATACATTATTATTCAGGTTGTTGATTTTCTCAGAACTCTAAATGTGTGGAAGTGGAGGGGTGTGATTGTTCATCCTCTGCTCTAAGCAAATCTCTTCCTCCCTAATTCCTAACAGAGTTCAGTTTAGAGTCCTAGATCTATGGAACACAAAAAAATGAGAATGAGATCATGGAGGACAAGTGCAGGAATTTGTATTTCAGACAGAGGTATTCATACTGTGGAGCCTTACTATTTATATCAAACAGTCCCTCCACCCTTACACACATGGCGTGTTATTGTTCAGAGTGGCTTGTTGCATTATACACTGCTATTTTATAAACCAAACAAAATCAGTAGAATCAAACCACAGGTGGGTAAAGAGCTTGATAACAAAGTAGTGTGTGAATAACATAACAATTAGAAATTAAATGAGCTGCTACAAATTTAGTTTTTAGATACAGGAGGATAAGCAACATTTAGTAAAAGAAAAATAAAAGGAAAAAAATCACATTGTATGTTTTTGTTCATTCTTTGCAAATACTTTAAATGTGTATTTGTAAATTTGTAAACGTTCCTGTTAACAATGTAGTTTGAATGGCAGAGGAATAATGACTTAAAAAAAAAGGCGACTGTATGTTTACCAAGCTATCATGGTGTCAAACAGTTAGTCTGTGGTTCAGTATAGTATATCACAGATCACATGTGGGTTTCACACACACACACACACACACACACACACACACACACACACACACACACACACACACACAGCATGCAAAGACACATATTTACAAAGTATCAGGTGTGGGTTCTTACACAGTGAAACTGACCAGTTTCTCATGTTAGTCTTCAGTGTCTACTATCTCTATTGTTTACTGCTCTGATCTGCCTGATGCATGCTTTCATCTGGATAAAGTTTCAGTTATTTGTACTGTCTATTTCTCTTACAGTAAGCAGTGGCAGTTCATTCAGCAAAACAAACAAGTTTTATTTGGTCAAGAAAATGATTATAAAATCACGAACACAGCCCCAAAATACCCTATACTGTACATAAATGTAAATTTAAATGTATTTTGCACTGAGAAATAACAACAATTATTTTAAATTGTCTTTAGATTCTAGATTTTTCCAAGACAACTCAGATAATGTGGGTGTTACATGTATAGGTCACACAGGGTGAAGAGTCATTTAGGAAAAGGTTTATCAGAGGCATTGTTTGTTGCCTTGGTGGGGAGGGGGGCTGAAGGTGGAAACTGAGACTGAGTGACCTAATTTGATCTGTGTTGGTTTTGATCCGCTCCCTTGCTTGCTCGGGCTGTGACTGTGCTATTGGGAGAATACTGAATGCTGACCTTAATTGCCTGACAGACAGCTCAGATAAACTCATATCAAACATGGCCGCTGTAACTGTAGACGCTGTGTAATTATTGAACTCCAGGGAGTCAGATAAGGCATTCAAGACTGCAAATCAACAAACTAGTTATTCATTTATAAGGGCACTAAAATGCATTCTTGAAAAAAAGGCACCTGCTCAACTTCATTTTGTCTATTGTGCAACTCCAAAACAGTAAATGGGCTATCAGATTTTTTTTTTACATCAATATCCATAATCCATTTAAAAAAAACACTTTTGCACAGTTATGGTACTAACTTTATCTGCCTAAGTCTCCTAGTGCATTAGTTAGCTTGGAAACACATAAGCCTGTCAGTAAGTCAATCCTGTGGTAGGCTGGAGAAGTTAAGGGGGGTTGGAAGCAACAGACCTCTCCCAAAGCCAAGCCTATGGAGGGGCAGAAAGTCTACCTCATAGCTAACACAGGCCAGGCAAGGATCACTTACAGGCCGCAGGGTGGGAGCATCAGTGTGGCACCAAAGTGCCCACAGTATTTACAGCCCCCCGAAACACACTTCAACAGTCTCAGGTTCAGCTTTCCGCGATGGTGCAGATAATCTGCCTCCAGAGGAACCATCTGGAAAACTGAGCTGCCACTCTCTTGTAGCTGCTTTAGCACGAACCCACCTACCTGCACACCAGAACCCTCTGACAAACACTCAAACCCTTATAGGTTTACAAATAATCATTCAGAAATGGTTCCTGCTCAGTTTCGGTGTTGAGACTGTTAACTCACTATCCTTTGTCTAAAGGGATCAGAGCATGAATAAACTGATTATGTGCTCTCAGTGGAAATAACAACATTAATCGTATAATAATCCTGCACTCAACAGTAAGCCAACAACAGTACCACTCTTCCTCTGAGGTTGCGAAGACATTTCACAAAGACACGTGAAGAATATTTTAGTGTAGTGTAGACACCAACTGAAATTTTACTGTGTTCATATTTATTATTCATCAGCAAGGAATTTAAGAGAAGCAAACACAACTACATTACAATGGCTTTAACTGTAGATACCAAAATAAGCATTTTAAAAGATGCTGAACCAAGACATATAATATCCAGGTTAGTCATTTTTACCCAACTGTGCTCAGTATATAGAATCCTGGATGCTTATTGATGTTTTATAGGTATCAACATGTAATTAAGCCCTTGCAATGGTCCCTTGTGTGTTTATATGCCTTTTACCTGCTGATACCAGTGTGGATATGAGTGCAGGCTATTTGTAACTCAGCCTCATTTCTTCCTAACCCACAGCTGTCTATTCTGCCAACTTTGGAAGTGTTTTCTTTCTTCCTGCTTGTTAAGGACAAGGAGCAATCTTTCATGTTGTATCCGATGACTGCAGGGAGGACAGAGGGGAGGAAGCAAGTAAGGTGTGGTCAGCCAGGTACATGTGCCCTGGGCTCTTGGTCTCCCATGAGACACCTGCTTTGCTTCTCCGTCTCTCCATCAGACTTCTCCCTCTTTTGCTCTTTTTTTCCCTTCTTCTCCCTCAATTCTTTCTGATAGACTATCAGCTATAGCCGAAAGCAGACTTACTCTTAACCGCATCCTTTTCCTCATTTGAACTCATCTCTTCCTGACAAAAGCCTTGTGCTCCAGTGTCTAGCTGTAAGTGCTGCATGAGAGCACTATTTGCCTTTAGGAAATGTACAGTACTTTGATGGCAGTAGAGAAAGACCTTAACCATTGATTACATGTCAGTGTCATGTTGCCACCCCTCACAACCAAACTAAAGCAAACCCCACTGGTTTCATTACAACAGTTCTGTCTCTGCTTCACCTTACGAATAGATTATAAAGCAAACTGTACTGATCATGGCAATTCAGATGCGCATAGTTCATGTCGTTTAAAGAAATGCAGACCAGTTTCTCAGTGGAGGATAATCTGCTTTTTTACAGGTTGAATAGAAATCAATGTAAGAAGCAATCTTTGTGCTTCTCATTAGCAGTTGATTGTTGAGTTAATCAGCATTGGTCAACAGCCTTCCTCATTGATCCTGATAACAATCTTGCCAGATGCCTAACGAGGCACTGAATTAACAGTCACCCTTCTTTGATCCTGTTGGTTAACGAGTTGACTTGATGATTGATGCATTGATTGGCAGTGCAGGCATGGGAATGGGATGATGCTGAGGTTCTCAGTCTCTGCTCTGATGGATGGTAGTAGTGAGAACATCTCCAGTGCTGAGCTTGCTCCTCTTGAGAAAGACTGCTGAGACTGTCAACTTACACAAGGGAGGTCCGCTCAAAACCTGACTGTTAATAAAGCTCTCTCATTCAAAAAGTCATCTCGTTCTCCAAGGAATTCTTAGCCCTTTTTCTTACAAGGCAGATTGTGCTCTGCTTTTCTGAGGAAGAAAAAAAGCTGTAAACCATGATCAGTAGGGGGTCGATCTCCCCAATGGATGTCACAGACTTTAACGAGCAGTTTCAACCCATCTCAAAAGACACATAGCACAGCAGGGTGAACAAAGATGGCCTTTGTGAGTTGTGTTGTGTTGTGTGTGCATGTGTGTGCATGTGTGTGTGTGTGTGTGTGTGTGTGTGTGTGTGTGTGTATGTGTGGGTGGGTGTTTGTGCTGTTTGGTTACTGCATGGTAACTCTGTGTGTGTGTGTGTGTGTGTGTGTGTGTGTGTGTGTGTGTGTGTGTGTGTGTGTGTGCCTGTCTGTGTGTGCCTGTGTGTGTCTGTGTGTCTGTGTGTGTCTGTGCACACTTTATCAAGTCGGGATGGGTAAGTATTTCAACATGCCTGCTCTCCAGGGGTTCCAGCAGTGAGCTGTCTTGAGCTTTAGGGTGGAGGGTGGGGGATCAAATTAAGTCATACGGTGTAGGATTTGGACAACTATGTTTATAATTCTTCATCTAATAAATAAAAAAATCATTTCATTCTAACAGTAATATGAACATTTTTGCTGGTTGTAAAATATAGCAGAATAGCAGATGTCTTACATTCTTACATTGTTATGCTCTCTCATAATCATCTATGACAAAGGAAAGGATTTTTTTTTAATAATATTTTTTTTAATAAATTTATATATATATATATATATTTGTGTGTGTCTATATGTATATATAAATTGTTCATTCATTTAATTTATCATCCATATTATTTTACTTCCTCAGAGAGTACCAGCTATGTGTCCATTATATAGCCAGGGTGACCTGCTCTAAATTGGCCTATAAAAATGCTGTTAACAGTCCATTACAGTCAGACAGGCTTAAACTTAATCTTGTCCACCTTAATATGTCATTTGGTCAGTATTAGATTTAATATCTTGTGACTACAAAAGTAATCTTTTCATGTCCTCAAAAAATCTATCAAAAACGTTAATTCTGTATAAAATCCAGATGTCCCATTAATATTAGGCAAATATATCTTTTAAATGTCTGTGTTCACTTTTCAGATAAAATAATAATAATAATAATAATAATAATAATAGAGATATAGATATAGACATAGATATAGATATAGACTGGATATAATGACAATATAATAATAGTCCTTCCATTAAAGACTATAAGACTGTAATGATTGTATTTAGTGATTTATTGACTATATTGTTTATTCTGTCGGAGCTATTAGTCACATTAATGTTTATCTTGTCTCTTACACAAATGTGCATACTAGATAGATAGATAGATAGATAGATAGATAGATAGATAGATAGATAGATAGATAGATAGATAGATAGATAGATAGATAGATAGATAGATAGATAGATAGATAGATAGGGTTTTTTTATGTACCATGCTAAGATTAAGGGAGCTGCAAGGGGTATAGGAAAATACATACATTTAGGTGACTGGATTTTACATTCTCATCCTTTATAATAGCCCAGGCTACAAAAAATGATATAGAAAAAGTTTGGAGTAGCCAGAAATATAGAAGGTATAGAGTATAGATGAGAAAATAATGCAATTTGCAATATTTAATAAATGTGATGTTTGAGCAGACAGCAAAAACTAAACAAGAAAAATCAGACATTAGACAGAGAATTCATATTCTCTCTCTTTCTCTCTCTCTCTCTCTCTCTCTCTCTCTCTCTCTCTCTCTCTCTTGCTCTTTGTAACTTATTAAGCATAAAGCACTTCAGTGAGCCATTTAAATTAGTTATTTTGTAAAAAAAAGTATTCTCTTTATATGATCTATAGCACATATGTTTTGGTTTCCATGTGACTCTGATACTATATGTGTAGCCAGTCTGAGTGGTGCAGCTATGCAGAAGTTCTGAATGTAAATGAATCCTGCACCTGTACTGTCCAATTACCTCCCAAGAATTGCACTACGTCTCAGGATGTGTGGCTTTCTGGAATAACAGAATCATAGATGAAATGGCAAAATTACCAGCATGCTTGGCAGGAAATTGGAAAATGGGAAATCTGTCTGGTGAAAGTATTCAATTACAGAGATCCTTTTCTGTGCTCAGCCACATTTCAGAAACATGGTAATTTCCGTCTTTCTCAGTGCCTCTCATGCAGAGAACAGAGGCTACACCAATCATGGATTATTATTACACAGAAATGAATGAAACACACTCCAGTTCATGGCATTACTCTTAAAGATTTTCCTCTAGGTCTTTTCCCTGCTGCTCTGCTGAAATGTTTGCGCATGATGATGACTTTAAAATTAAGAAGCAGGCAAGAATTCCACACTGAAGAAGAGCCTAATACTAGCATGCCCTTATTGCACCGCAAAAGCAAAGTGTGTAATCTCTGGTTTAATAATAACTTATTAAGACACACACACAAATCCAATGCAAGCAAACTCCATTCTGCAGTTCTCTGTCCTAATGAGCTATGTGTCTCCTACACCCAGTCCGCTTCACTCCTGGTGAGAGAGTCCATGCCTCTGATACCATGTTATTATTGACACTGGCTGTTCCCTTCAACAAGAGTAAGCAGGAAAATCAATCATCTCCATTAGATGCCGAGAGAGTGACAAGATGGCAATCCTTGGCAAAGACCCCCCTCACCCTCTCTTTCTATCTGTGACTCTGTCTCTTTCTTTCTTTCTTTCTTTCTTTCTTTCTTTCTTTCTTTCTTTCATTCAGTCCCCTTTTCAAGGCTTTTATTTTTGTTTTGGCCTCTTTCTATCTTTGTCTCTAAGTGTGCTCCTGGCTCACCAACCATCATTCCCCCCTCATGACACAGGAATTAAAGTGCGGCTGTATGAATGTGTACATGTGTGTATTATCCAAGTATTCGTGACATGATAAATGTGTGTGTACCTTTCTTGTTGAAGGGAGTGTCAGAGTTTATAAAGTCAATCTATTTTCATCATAGTGATAAATACCCATGCCATTGTATTTTTGAACTGGACATGAATAGGACACACAGACTCAACCGATGGAATTTCTGGGCAATTTACTCAATCAGGACCAAGGTTAATGATGTTAAAGTTGTCTGTTCACCCCTAAATATGTGCTCTATTGAAATGGAATCTAAGTCTGGTGGTGGTCTCTGATGTAACTGTACCTTTCCTAAAGCTTTTGAAAATACTGTAAGCATGCTATATGCTCTTTACATTCCTTGGCCTGTTTTGCTTGTTTAAAGAAATTGCATTTAATTTTATATTTAATAATTAAATATTTGAATCATTTACAATAGTTTACCTCTAGATCAAATTGAACAAAGATCGAACATTGTGTTTCTTTTGGTCATTTTTGCAAGACAAATAGAACATAACATTTGATACGGACATGTGCATGTACTGCTTGAATTCCAAACAGTAAAAATTAGTGATGCAAATCTATTAAGTAAATCCAAGTTACCCGACTTAGGCAATAGAGACAATAAGAAATGAAGGAAAAAAAGCCTTGTAGTAAAATAAATTAGTTTTAATATAAATAAGGATTTTACAGTGAACTTCAATTCAACTTAATCACCTCTTTTAAACAAACATAATACCAAAAGTATTATTATTATTATTATTATTATTATTATTATTATTAGTAGTAGTAGTAGTAGTAGTAGTAGTAGCAGTAGCAGTGGTGGTAGTAGTAGCAGCAGCAGCAGCAGCAGCAGCAGCAGCAGCAGTAGCAGTAGTAGCAGTGGTGGTGGTAGTGGTGGTAGTAGTAGCAGTTAGTAGTAGTAGCAGTGGTGGTAGTGGTAGTAGTAGTGGTAGTAGTAGCAGCAGTAGTAGCAGCAGCAGTGGTGCAGCAGCAGCAGCAGCAGCAGCAGTGCAGCAGCAGTGGTAGCAGTGGTGGTAGTGGTGGTGGTAGCAGCAGCAGCAGTGGTGGTGGTGCAGCAGTGGTGGTGGTAGCAGCAGTGGTAGTGGTGGTGGTAGCAGCAGCAGCAGCAGCAGCAGTGGTGCAGCAGCAGCAGTGGTGGTGGTGGTAGCAGTGGTGGTGCAGCAGTGGTGGCAGCAGCAGTGGTGGTGGTGGTGTGGTGGTGGTGGCAGCAGCAGTGGTAGTGGTGGTGGTGGTGGTGCAGCAGCAGTGGTAGCAGCAGCAGCAGTGCAGCAGTGGTGGCAGCAGCAGCAGTGGTGGTGGTAGCAGCAGTGGTGGTGGTGGTGGTTGTTGGTGGTGGTGGTGCAGTGGTGGTGGTGGTGATTGGTGGTGGTGGTGCAGTGGTGGTGGTGGTGGTGGTGCAGTGGTGGTGGTGGTGGTAGCAGTGGTGGTAGTGGTGGTGGTGGTGGTTGTTGGTGGTGGTGGTGCAGCAGTGGTGGCAGCAGCAGCAGCAGTGCAGCAGCAGCAGTGGTGCAGCAGCAGCAGTGGTGGTGGTGTTGTGGTGGTGGTGGTGGTAGTAGTAGCAGTAGCAGTAGCAGTAGTAGTAGCAGCAGTAGTAGTAGCAGCAGCAGTGGTAGTGGTGGTAGTAGTAGTAGTAGTAGTTAGTAGTAGTAGTTAGTAGTAGTAGTTAGTAGTAGTTAGTAGTTGTAGTTAGTAGTTGTAGTTAGTAGTAGTAGTTAGTAGAGTAGAAAATTAGTCACACTGCAGATCAAAACCATCCTCTGTTTGGTTTGTGAATGTGTAACTGCTAGTATAATAGTGGTTAAAAATACTAGATGTTTTAAGGAAACACATCTATGATGTCAACTTCCCCAGTTCAGCTCAGTCAGACACCAGCTGTCTTCCCAGTTGATGAACAATCACTTAAGCGACACTTCAATTTCCTGTCCGAATCAGTTATTGTCACATTCCCTTGCATTCTTTTCTACTTTCTGTTTTTCTCATTCTCCTATATTTGATGTAAAATCTGCTTACCCCCAGCAGCCACTGGTTCCTCAACATCTTGGCCTTGCCGTTAATGTCAAACAGTTAACAACCAATATCCATTTTCATTCTTATACTGCACTAACTATTAAACCAGTCACTTGCCATCTCTTTAACTTGTGCTTAACTTATACATATTACAACTCATACATTCTTATACAGTTCATAAATTATTATTAAAAAGTACCAGTTGACGGTTTATTCATGGTTTGGCTGGTACCTGGCCGGACTCTTGACTCTAGACAGAAGACTTCACTTTACAGGACAATGCTGCCATCTAATGGACACATGAATCATTTAAAATAGAAGAGTCAGTCTTTTATTGCTGATGCTTTTGTTTTATGTTTGTTGGTTTACATACTTTCTCATTTACTAACTTATTTTACATACATTTTTCATATATATTAACTATAATCAAAATTGTAACCATTTGAAGTGTAAAAGTTTGTCACTTCAAATGTCATCCAATTAAGGGCTTTTTACATACTAACTTCATTTGTATTCTGTTTTAAACTCCTCCTTATCTATTATGTCTAACATTTAAAATTACTACTTGTATACTCTTTGTTCATGTTCATGCCACTGGTGGATAGTAACGAAGTAAATATAATTATATGTAAGTAGCTTTTTCGCATATCTTTACTGAAGTATTTCTATTTGGGGACACGTTTAAGTAAGAAATATCTTAATTCAACTACATTTTGCGATTCCTTTTTTATTTAGTGGATAAAAACGTAACTGGTAAAACACGCAGCAAGCCACCAATCAGTGTAAAGTGCGCTCGGTTTTGAACTCGTTTTGATTGGCGCTTGATATCTACTTATCACCAACATACAGTATAACAGCAAGCAAAACAATTAAAAAGTAATAAATGATGTAAGAAACTCCTGACTCTAACTTGCCACAACACCCGTGACCTTATTTGAGTGATTTCCTTTTTTAAGTAGATTTTGGGCTCAAGACTAATTTAATAGATATCAATCAGTGTTTGACTAATTAATATCATTTTATTAATAGATTGGTGTTCTAAGAGTTTTTTCACATAAAATTAGTTTATTAAGAAAGAGTCTTGCGACAAAAATGATAATATGACATTATAGCCATAATAAATCAATTATTTTATTTATTTTTTCATAATCTATTAAAAAATATTTATGTCATAGTACTTTGGATGCTTAAGTACATTTGAAGGCAAATACTTTTGTATATTTACTCAAATAAAGTGGGGCACTTTTACACTTTTACTTTTAATGGAGTACATTTTACATAGTGTATCTCTACTTTACTACATGGTTTGTGTACTTTGTCCACTACTGGTTAATGCTCAATACCTTTTAGTTTTGTTATACTACTATTACTACTGCTACTGCTGCTACTACAACAACTACTATATTGTTGGATGCCATTTGCTCAGTGATGCGTGTAGTGAGTGAAGGCTCATCTGTCTGGTCCAATCCCACAGAAGAGCTTCTGTAGCACAAATTGCTGAAATAATAAATATTGGCTATAATTAAAAGGTGTCTAAACAGTGCAGCACAGATTGTAGTGTACCCTGAAAGATTTCAGCATGTATGCACCCTGTCACACTGCAGAAAGATTAGTCAGGAATGGTTTGAAGAAGACAACAAGATTAGATTAGATTAGATTAGATTAGATTAGATTAGATTCAACTTTATTGTAATTGTGCAGTGTACATGTACAGAGCCATTGAAATGCAAGTAGCATTTAAGGATCTGTAGAATGTGCAATAACAACTTTCTGGTCTTAAAGGACCTGCAGGATATGTCTTGGTGCCAGATACCAGAACACTGTTCAGATGTCCTGGAGTCCATGCCTTTATGGGTCAAATGTATTTAGCAAGAAACAAGGAAGACCTATACAATATAAGGTAAGTGATTTTAATGTTACAGCTTCTTATTTATTTAGTAGGCATCAGTTCCAGGTGGTACTGATATGTAGTTATTCAACATAACTTTCTTCAACAGGTGTAAAGTCATAGAATTGGCCGAGACAGGCTTGTTTGCATAGAAGGAAGATTGATGGAACAACTGATAAATATTTTCTATTTGTGGTTTAAAGTAAAAACTCACAACAATGAAGATGTCAGACATGAAAACTATGAACGTTAAAAAAGCTCTGAGGTTGTTGTATCCATTGCTGCTGATGGTGGAATAGTTTATCCTTAATACCTTATGAACACACTATATGGCTTTTGGTTTAAGGGATATGCTGAGTAGCCAATAATTATGCTTGTTAAATTTGTTTATTTAAAAAATCATTCAAACAAACATTAAAATTAATGTTTGTCCTGAATGTCAGTTTGCCATCGATAATGGTGCGGAACTACAGCCACTGCACAAGTCACTCACTAAGTGACATGATCACAACACCTGAAACATGTGTCTACACAATAAGCATTAGTGTTTAAGTTTGTATTGGACATTTGGTTTAATGTGATTAGCATGGGTTTGTGTTGTCAAATCCATGCCATGTACATGTATGTTCCATGCTTGTCTTTTTTAATTATGTACTTCTAATCTTTGTTTACATCTTTCCTTGTAATTAAAATTCTCTGCACTTGCATCTGTCTTAATCTTCAGTCGTTGACACTGAGATCTTATCTTTATAAATGTGCAATGTTAATATCCATAAACAATATTTTTGTTTATAATTTTTATTCCAGCACAGAAAGTATATATTTTTGAAGAGAAAAAATACTTTTAGCATGGTGTGATGGTACTCAACACCAAGAAGACAAAGGAGGTAATTGTGGACTTTAGATGAGCCGGCAATCACACTCATGCTCTTGTTCACATCAACGGAGCTGCTGTTGAGTGTGTACCCAGCTTTAAGTTTCCTGGAGTCCACATCTCTGAGGATCTCATCTGGTCCCTGAACTCTTCTATCCTGAGCAGAAAGGCACAACAACGCCTGCATTTCCTGAGGAGACTTAAAAAGTACCATCTGTGCTACAGGATACTGGAGAACATTTACCGCTGTACCATTAAGAGCATCTTAGCTGCTCTACATCAGACTGTAAAGCACTTTAGAGGGTGGTGAAAACTGCGAAACGAATCATTGGCACTCAGCTACCCACCTTGGGGAACATTCACAAAAAGGGCGAAGGGCATTATCAGAGATACCTCTCACCTCAATCATGGACTTTTCACCCTTCTCCCATTGGGCAGACGCTACTGGTGCCTTAGAGCTGCACAAACAGACTGAAGAATAGCATTTTTCCTGTGGCTGTTACTGCACTGAACAGCTAATCATCATACGATGTCAAAATACACTACTGCATTGTCCCTTTCTGGGGTTTTTTTGCACTGCTTATACACTATGCATTTTTGCACCATCCTTAACTTGTTTATTACTACTGTATATTCCACCCATATTTATTCTGTATATACTGTATCATACAACATTCATACTTGTACAAAACTATATCATGTTATTTAAGCATGTTATCCTGAAACCTATGCACAATCTCTGCACAGTATTTTGTATATTACTGTATATATACATATATAATTACCTACTGCACCTTCTGTACATTATTCACCCTCAGCGCTGTACATATGGACCGTAATACCCTTATTTTCACACTGCTATTTATTTATTGTACATAAGCCACTTATGCACTTCTGGTTAACTGCATTTAATTGGCTCTGTACATGTACCTTGCACAATGATAATAAAGTTGAATCGAATCGAATTTAATCAAAACTAATCTAATCTAATCTAATCAAAATAATTTGTTCTTTAGGCAGTGTGCCAGGTTAAAATGTTTTTTGTCTCCATAAATGTTTTTCTTTTCTTGCCATGCACACAATAACAAAGCAGTTACCTAATTTGTCACCTACAATAAAGCTCTTGTCCTGCTACTATCTAAGTAATATTAGTCTTATGCTGGGGGAGGAAAGAGTCAGCCCACCCCGTCATAAAGTTACTGGCTTCACATTAACCACATATGCTGACACAGCTCAATGACTTTGACATTATTTTTATTTCTGTTGGTCTTGTCTGAAGTACTGTACTTCCCCTGATACATTTTTCAGTCCTCGTGTGGCACCGATCTTATATTTGATTGACTTGGTCTTGTGCTTCTATGTAGTGCCATATTGAGGTGTGCTAGGTGGGTTGCACTGGAAACAAATTGGCCAGCTGCACATGCTTGCTTTGTGCTCATACTGAGCTCCATTGAAATTGTCCCCTGATCAAAGAAGAGCACAAATCGAAGTTTTATAACATGCGATAAATCCTTCAAGTGGCGTGATGAAAGAGCACAAATGTTATTCAAGACTGGCCTTCAAAGTCTTAATATATGTGTACATCAGTGTGCGCTATGGATCAATGTGCAGACTCGAAAGCCTGAAGGTCATACTTCTTTCTTTCTTAAAGTAGGAATATTGATACGTGTTAGTTGAGGAAGCCTGCATTCCCAGCAGGTTAGGAGGTATGTTGGGGTCATATCCCAGCTGTGTGTGACTGTGGATCATCTTATGTGCTGAAGGGCAATACTTACCCCAACTGGCCACATCTGCATTTCTCAAAGCAATCACATTCAGCTTCGGATATAGTAGGTGAAATTCTGTCTTTCATCTGCTGACTTAGAATCACAATGCCTTCTGCTGGTAAGCAATATTGTTTACTGGACTTGTTTCTTCCAGAATAGGCAGACTTTTTTGCCAACTTGTCCACAATGTAACAAGATATGTCTCTGGATAGCAGGGAACAACAGGTTTATTCACAGGAGCATTTGCCTTGATTGCTTTGAGTACACCTAACAAATTAAAAGTTTATTGTCATTAAATGATACTTTGTCACACTTACCTAAAATCTAAATGACCTAAAAGTTAATGGTAATGAAGTAAATAAGTTATTAATGCTCAATTTTAAATGCACTTTAGTTTATAAAACTATGTTATGGCTCAATCACTCTCAGTAACTGCTTTATCTTGAGGCCATTTTTTCTTAGCCAATCTATTTACTGTTGAACCACCAGTTGTGTTATTGTCACTTGTCTGAAACTTTTTTTAAAAAGAAGGGATTTTATGAAACTGGACATTTGCTCATTTAATTTAATAATAATTTTGTTAACTCACTGAAATAAATGTAACAATAAATAAATGATGTTATAAAGAAATTTGAAAGAAGAAGGATTACAGGCTGGAACTATGTTTCCCCAAAGCCACTGAAGCTTACTTAATAATGTCACATAGTTGTTTTTACACCTGAATCACATTCACTTGATGTCACTCCCCCCTCTGGCATCACAAAAAATGCCGCTCCCCCTCTCACATTACAGAAAGCATTTCTCCAGTTTGTGTTCCACCTTGAATTTCAGTCCCTCTACATATTTTGCAAGAACAGTCATGCTTTCATTTTCATCCATTGATGTTTTGCTCCCAAGGACCCACACAGGATCTGGGACATTGTCTTGGGATGCCCAGGGTTTTGTCAAAATGTGGGACTAGAAATATATTTCTCATCAGCCACTGCACCTCATAAAGACACATAAATGTCAAATGATTGTGCATTTGAATCACATTCACATCTCATTAGATCTTGTATATAGACTAACCTTTCACAACACTCTTTGTCTCATGATTGTAATGATTGGTTGTTTGTTATTTGTTTATGGTCCTTATCTTTGTGCTTTTTTTTGTTACTTTCTGTATAATGTTTCTTTGTTTTCTGTTGTGTATCATTGCACCTTGTTATAATTATGCACACTTGCATCCACCTTTGCGCTTCATTACATAACAAAACGTCGGTCTAGGTTTAAACTAGCATTATTTGATTCGTGCGTTCTTAAGATTTCATAGATGAATGTAGTTTCTGTCAGGCCGGATGCACAGAGCCGGAGAGCAAAGTGACGATGCACAAAGTTTAATAAAGAAACACGAGTCCGACACAGAAAGCCACAATAGAATCCCCAAAGTCCATAAAAACCAGATAGTCCTAGGGAAAGGCAAAGTCCATGGAACACGAGCGTGATCCTTAAGGAAAGGTAACGTCCGTGGACCGGTAAATCCAATGTAAGGTAGTCGGAGAGAGTTCCCCAGTGTTAACTGTAGAATGGACGAGGACACTGGAGCAGAGCAGGTCTTAAATAGGGTAGCACAGTGATGAGCGCCAGGTGCAGGTAATTAGTATGATGGTGAATTACTACGAGCGTGTGGTGCGTTCAGGGAAGTGGTTCCCTGACAGTTACTCAGTTACTTTAGTTCAGGGGTCACCAACCTTTTTAAAACTGAGAACTACTTCTTGGGTACTGATTAATGTGAAGGGCTACCAGTTTGATATACACAGTTTTCAGTTTGATCTAAAATAACAAATTTGCTCAATTTACCATTTATTATATGTTATTATTAATAATTAATGCTATTCAAGACACTGATCATGTTAATGATTTCTCATAATAATTATCAACAATGATTTAACAAAGTAGGAAACAGCTATTTTTTTTAGAAAAGGCCCGCAGGCACCACATTAGTGACCCCTGCTTTAGTTATTTAAACATTGTCTAGGTACTACGTTCTGACTCAGTAACTTAATTTCTGAACTTAATTCATACAAGTAAATGTGACATTTAAAGACTTTTGAGAATCTATGATGGAATTTAATTGTTTGTTTTTGCTTAGTTTTTTTTTTTTAAGTTACTTACCTGAACACCTAGCAAAGACAGAGGTTAAGACATTAAAATGCCAGTCATGGAATGGCAATCCTGAAGGAACTGTGACAAGTGTACGTGTATCAATTAAACAGATGGGTTTTCAAATCTAAGATTAGGGGCAATTCTGGAAGTATATGGAGTAGAATACCTTGGCCCGAACATGGGACCTATTGTTCTAACTATGCTTATTATTGCACAGAGGAATAAACTACTTTCTTGGGATAAATGTTTTCTTAATGAGGCTGGATTTTAGCTGCCCCTAGGCAACAAAAGCTGGATTGATGGCCAAATTGTAGTTTTTACCCCTGTAGTTTTGTCATCAGAATCCCTGTCTCTATTCTTCCTGAGTGTCAAGGTAGCTAGCATTCTCTTTAGCTTCCCGTCAATAACCTGTGCAGTCTGTCTCAAGGTTAGAGAGCTTTTGTATTGTCTGTGCTAGAAAGAAATTAAAGTGTAAAACTTTTACCTGGAATGCTTGTCCTTAGAAAGCAATCTGCGAAAATGTCTGCGTTGTCGAGAAATGGGAACATTAAAAAGATTGACAGGTGAACCAGTGCTGTGTTTGCATTGCTATAATGACATTTTATAATTTCATGTTAAATGGCAAATTTGTAAGAACTGGTTAATTCCTCTTAAACCTGGAATTGAACAGAACCATCCATTATGAAATATGTCAATTTTTTCCTGGTCCTGAACAATAGGGTCAAATTTGTCCTAGTGCTCAAGGGACAAGTGTGAAAAATTTGCCCTTGAGGGAGTAAAACTCTTGCTATTGTATTTCTGAAAATGGTGGAGGGCTGCTGGCAAAAGTGGGTCCTGTATTCCTGCAAAATTGTTGACAATTGGTCTGAGGTGGTTTCTGTCTGTGTGCAATGCTTTGGCAGTGAAGTGCCCCACTGGCACCTATCTGCCATTGTCTTACTCTGTGGGCTTTCATAGAATTACTAAGCCTGCTAAAGGTCTTTGGGTGCAGTTCAGCCCTTGTGCCCAAAGCTTATATGACCTAGGTAGGTGACCCACTAATGAGATAAGCTTAGTCACAGTTACTTAAATGAGCTTCATCTCTGCTTTACACCTATACTAGTAGTAGTACTAGGGAAACCTGTACACCTGTCCATTTGTGCATTTAGCTAATCGGCCATTCATGTAGCAGCATTAAAAAACATAAAATCTGGCAGATGGCCATCAATCATTGTATGAATTTTTCAACCAATTTGAGTATTATGAGGACTATTGCACAATGTCACTTTGAAAGTGCTAGTGTCGGTTTGTAAATGGAGGGCAGTGCCAGGAAAGGTAAGGAAAGTAATTTGGGATGGCGAATGTTCTGTGTATCAGTAAGCGGCAGCAGGAAAAAAGAACAGAGAGAAGAATGCCATAAGTGCGATAGCTCAGCAGTGAAAAGCTATGTGTATGTATTAATTAAAAAAAAGTCGCTAAAAAGATAAGTAAAGAGAAACAAAAGAAATGAAGAACCTGTGTGCCATTTTAAGCCTGCCTTCCATCTCTTCATTCATGTTACAGTCACAAAGCAACGACCATCTTAGACTAGTTACATAAATATGATAGTGGGTCAAGTTCTTTCCAGGCCTTCCTAGAACTAAATCCAATCAAATACCTGCAGTTGTGGAGATGCTGAATGAGAACATGAATGAGAATTTCATCTACAAAAAAACTTTATTTTACATTTAATTTGCAACATTATACATTAAACCAGCCCAATAGGGTTGAGAATTTCATACTGGATCGGTCGAGACCCAGGCTATTAACGACCGCTACAGGTATCGTTAGCCAAAAGGGTACCGGTGGAAATTGGGCTACTGTTGGCAAAAGGAGGAAAAGGAGAGGAGGAAGACATCTTCAAAGACAGCAGGAAAAGGAGAAGTGTAGGAGAGTGAAAGTTAGGGTTGGTACTTTAAATGTTGGTACTATGACTGGTAAAGAGAGGAAGATAGCTAATATGATGGAGAGGAGAATGGTAGACATGTTGTATGTTCAGGAGACCAAGTGGAAGGGAAATAAGGCCAGGAACATTGGTGGTGCGGAGAGTTTAGTAAGAGTGTAGTGGAGGTGAAAAGAGTTTCTGAAAGAGTGATGAACGTGAAGCTGGAAGTTGAAGGGGTGATGATAAATGTAATCAGTGCTTATGCTCCACAAGTGGTCTGTGAGATAGGGGAGAAGGAAAAATTCTGGAGCGAGTTAGATGAAGTGGTAGAAGGTGTACTTAGGAAAGAACAATTGGTGATTGAGGAAAACTTCAATGGCCATGTTGGTGAAGGGAACAGAGGTGATGAGTAGGTGATGGGTAGGGTTAGTGTGCAGTAGCACCAATGATTTATATAAATGTTTCTCGAAGTTCAAGTGGCAGACATATTTCTGCATCTACTGTCCAAAGGAGACTGTGTGAGTCAGGCCTTCATAGTTGAATTGCGGCAAATAAACCATTACTTCAAAAAAACAATATAAAAACCTAACTTGCTTGGGTCAAGAAACACAAGATCAACAGATCAGTGAAAAACTGTCCTTTGTTCTGTTAAGTCCTAATTTGAGATTTTTGGTTCGAACTTCCGTATCTTTGTCACGGAACGTGCAGAAGGTGAACGGATGGCTCCTGAATGTGTTCCTGACAGTTCCACTTTGAAGCATGGGTAAGAAGGTGTGATGGTGTGGGGGTGCTTTGCTAGTGACACTGTTGGTGATTTAGTAAAAATTAAAGGAACAATTAACCAGAATTTTGCAAATACATGCCATCCCATCTGGTTTGCACTTAATGAGACCATTATTTTTTTTCCAATAGGACAATGACCTCCAAATACATTTCTTTGTTATGTAAGATATTTGATATTTAACACAATTTTGTTGACAATATATTTCCATATTTATTCTGTCATAATTCCAATGTCTTCAGTATTAAACTACAGAGTTGAAAACAATAAAAATTTAGAAAAAAACATTGAGCAAGAAGGTGTGTCTGGTAGTGTCTTTTGGCTGGTAGTGTATATATCAGTACCAAGCTGTCAGGGCCATAAACACCTTTTCTGCTGGCCTAAACACTTTCAGAACTACTGACTTATGGTTTATTATATTTTTGTCCATGAATGTGTATTAAATTATTTCCAATAGTCTATTCTTTTCATTTCATAGCATTTCTCTCAGGTGTACTGCTGCCAGGAGCAGCGTATCCGAGTGAAAGTTTCGGTTTGAGTTTCTATCCAATCAGATTTTAGCCATTACATCACATTTTGCCATACGGCCAGCAGAAATGAACAGATTGGGCTTTTGGTAGATTAAAATCCATGTCACATGAAGCTGTTGCTTTAACCAATTAAATTGCAATTTGGGCACACAAAGGCCATTTAATTGGTGGCCAGGCTTGTCTGCATTTTCGCATCCTTTAACTGGATGGTCAGAGAGAGCACTAATCAAACTCTCAACCCGCATCTGTAGCAAAATGCTCAAGCTCAAACATGTTAATGTGGATTCTATAGCTGTTCTTTCATTAAACAATGGCTGACAGAGGAGAAGAAATGGATTTGGTTGCAGACATACGTATACTAACGTTTATAAGATACACATTTCATAATGGACTTCATGAGGAAAGGTCAGCCAACACAGTTCAAAACAGCTTTTTAATTAACCATTTATACTTTTGCATTTTCTTTCCTGTAGAATTTGGACAAAAACACAGAATTTAACTTAATTTTAATACCCCAAGAAAAAAATCTAATTCACAGAAAAAATGCACAAAAAAATGCATGGAAAAATCCAGTCTTATTTTATAAGGTTATATTGATGCTTCTATTAGAGGTGTATGTGGGTCCAGCTGTGACTGGAGTGAAAGGAGACATGTTGAATTGTGTTAATTGTTTTTTTTTTTTTTTTGCTTTAGTAATGGCATTCAAACTCACTGCATGAGATATCTGTCTGTGATGCAGCCAGGTATTATTTCTGTTTAATTTCGGTAGAGTTAGCAAAACATAAAATTGCTTGTCGTTTTTTATTAACGCAATTTAATATTATTAACATTTGTGATCAACATTTGAAGAGTTGACATTTTTTAAATGCCTGCTTGGTTAAATAATATATAAAATAATATTTGTAAATGTTTAATAAAAAATAAAACATAATGCAATTAATGAAATACACTTTTTTATTATATTGATTAAAATGAGTAATCAATTAAATTAGCACAAATTAAATCAAATAAATGGCAAAATTTAATTAAATAGTTTACATTTGTTATGCCCTATTTGCTATTACACCACATCATATAGATGTGTATGTAAGTGTGTGTGTGTGTGTGTGTGTGTGTGTGTGTATTTTACATTTAATATTAATTTTTCTATAGATATGATCTATGATCTTAAATGTTCTACTTATTTTAGCATACTTTAACAATATCATAATTCCTATTGTTCATTAATTGACTCTCTGGATATGCGAAATTGTCCGAATTTCCGTTTAAGAGAAATTCTTAAATCTGGGCATAAAGCCCAAACGAATCAATAGCTCTAGGGTCAGACATTAGCCTCTTTTTGGTTAGCAGCTAACCCTAGCGCTATGGATTCTTTAGCGTTTTATGCATGTGCAAAACAAATCCTATTTTCTTTATAGAGTGAGTATCCACAGTAACACTGCGCTTACTCTAGAAGTGCTCACTAACACAAATTTAGACAGATTTGTGAACAATATTTGAGAGAAATAGGCCTTTTGTGTGCATAGAAAAAGTCTAAGATCTTTAAGTTCAGCTTGTGAAAAATGGGGGAAAAAACAAAAGTCTTGCGTTTATAATTTTGTTCAGTGTATATACACTCCTGAGCAAAATCCTTAGACTGGGGGAAACATTCCAAGTATTTGCAAGAAAGTAACTTTCATTCATCTTTCAATGTCCCATGTTTGGTGCCCTCTTGCAAATTCCAAATGGGCAAGTTTGTGGTGTGGGAGGAGACGTAGCTTTCAAATAAGTTTTTTGTTCTTTAAGCCCATCTTTCGCAGATGCCGTCTCATGGTTATTGGGCTCCAACATCAGCATCAGAAAGGGTCCTTATTTGGGTCGAGGTTCAGCCTGTCTCTTCACAGAAAACCCATCAGATCCTCCTGCTCAGTGAAAGTAAAATATTTTTCACTTGATTGTCTCAATATTCAGGATCTCTTAAGAAATTTTAGATGACTGTCTTACTGCGTCCTACCTCTGCAGCAATAGTGCATTGCGAGAGCCCTTGCTTGTGCAGCTCAACAATCCTGCCAAGTTTCAAAAGATCCTATCTTCGTGGATGAGTGCTCACCAACTAAAATTCAACCCCAGCAAAACAGAACTGCTGGTCATCCCAGGTGATTCACCTCCAGGTCAAGGCTCTTCTCTGTTCTGGCACCAAGGTGTGTGTGTGTGTGTGTGTGTGTGTGTGTGTGTGTGTGTGTGTGTGTGTATATATATATATATATATATATATATATATATATATATATATATATATATATACACAAAATCTTAAGACCGGGTGAAACATTCCAAGTATTCACATTTCACACTGGTATATATATATATATATATATATGCGCAAGTTCTCCCATTTAGAAATCATGGAGGGGTCTGAAATTGTCATTGTAGGTGCATGTCCACTGTGAAAGACATAATCTAAAAAAAAAAATCCAGAAATTACAATGTATGATTTTTTAACTATTTATTTGTATGATACAGCTGCAAATAAGTATTTGAACACCTGAGAAAGTCAATGTTAATATTTGGTACAGTAGCCTTTGTTTGCAATTACAGAGGTCAAACGTTTCCTGTAGTTTTTCACCAGGTTTGCACACACTGCAGGAGGGATTTTGGCCCACTTCTCCAAACAGATTTTCTCTAGATCAGTCAGGTTTCTGGCTTGTCGCTGAGAAACACGGAGTTTGAGCTCCCTCCAAAGATTCTCTATTGGGTTTAGGTCTGGAGACTGGCTAGGCCACGCCAGAACCTTGATATGCTTCTTACAGAGCCACTCCTTGGTTATCCTGGCTGTGTGCTTCAGGTCATTGTCATGTTGGAAGACCCAGCCTCGACCCATCTTTAATGCTCTAACTGAGGGAAGGAGGTTGTTCCCCAAAATCTCGCAATACATGGCCCCGGTCATCCTCTCCTTAATACAGTGCAGTCGCCCTGTCCCATGTGCAGAAAAACACCCCCAAAGCATGATGCTACCACTCCCATGCTTCACAGTAGGGATGGTGTTCTTGGGATGGAACTCATCATTCTTCTTCCTCCAAACACGTTTAGTGGAATTATGACCCAAAAGTTCTATTTTGGTCTCATCTGACCACATGACTTTCTCCCATGACTCCTCTGGATCATCCAAATGGTCATTGGCAAACGTAAGACATGCCTGGACATGGGCTGGTTTAAGCAGGGGAACCTTCCGTGCCATGCATGATTTCAAACCATGACGTCTTAGTGTATTACCAACAGTAACCTTGGAAACGGTGGTCCCAGCTCTTTTCAGGTCATTGACCAGCTCCTCCCGTGTAGTTCTGGGCTGATTTCTTACCTTCCTTAGGATCATTGAAACCCCACGAGGTGAGATCTTGCATGGAGCCCCAGTCCGAGGGTGATTGACAGTCATGTTTAGCTTCTTCCATTTTCTAATGATTGCTCCAGCAGTGGACCTTTTTTCACCAAGCTGCTTGGCAATTTCCCCGTAGCCATTTCCAGCCTTGTGGAGGTGTACAATTTTGTCTCTAGTGTCTTTGGACAGCTCTTTGGTCTTGGCCATGTTAGTAGTTAGATTCTTACTGATTGTATGGGGTGGACAGGTGTCTTTATGAAGCTATCGACCTCAAACAGGTGCATCGAATTTAGGATAATAAATGTAGTGGAGGTGGACATTTTAAAGGCAGACTAACAGGTCTTTGAGGGTCAGAATTCTAGCTGATGGACAGGTGTTCAAATACTTTTTTGCAGCTGCATCATACAAATAAATAGTTTAAAAATCATATATTGTGATTTCTGGATTCTCTTCTTTTTAGATTATGTCTCTCACAGTGGACATGCACCTACGATGACAATTTAGGACCCCTCCATGTTGTCAACGAGTGTCGTTATCTATTAGTTGGGCTGCTCAAGTTATGGGTGATCATGATGTCAAGATAACACACACACTTGCAAAATTTCAGACAGGACAGGTCAACCGGCAGCAGGAAAAAAAAAATGGTTAGGGATCCCCCTGTCCTCTACATCTGCCTCTATCAAAACAACTACCTGCATGTTTTCCTTCCTTACATCCATAAACCTCCTCCTTGGCCTTCCTATTTTTCTTCCTTCCTGGTGGCTCAATCCTCATTATTATTTGACCTCCCTACTCCATGTTCCTCTTCTGCACATGTTCAAAACACCTCAATCTCGCCTCCTTCACCTTGTCTCCAAAACGTCATACATGCACTGTTACTCTAATAAACTCATTTCTAATCCTGCATTCTCGTTACTCCAATGAAATCTCAGCATCTTCAGCTCTGCTACCTCCAACTCCACCTCTTGTCTTTTACTCATTACCACTGTCTCTAGACCATACAACATCACAGGTCTCACCACAGTCCTATAAACTTTCCCTTTCATTCTTGTAGATACTCTTCTATCACAAGTCACTCCTGCCACTCCACCCTGCCTGCACTTTTTTCTTCACTTCTCTAAAACACTCTTCATTACTTTCCGCTGGTACCTACACTCTTCCACCTTCACCACCTCTTTTCCCTGCAACCGCACCACTCCACTGCCCTCCCTCTCATTCACACACATATACTCTGTCTTACTCCTTCTGACTTCTACTCTCACCACAAATCACAATATCATACGCAAACATCAGTCCATGGAGACTCCTTTCTGATCTCGTCCGTCAACCTGTCCATCACCACAGTGAACAGGAAAGAGCCTAGAGCTAATCCTTAATGCAGTTTCACCTTCACCTTGAACCAGTCTGTCGTTCCAACTGCACACTTCACTGCTGTCACGCTGTCCTCATACATGTCCTGCACCAGCCTTACATACTTCTCTGCCACACCAGACTTCCTCATACAACACCACAACTCCTTTCTCAGCATTCTGCTACGCTTTCTCTAGATCCACAACACACAATGCAACTCTATCTGACCTTCTCTATACTTCTCAGTCAACATTCTCAAAGCAAATATTGCGTCTGTGGTGCTCTTCCTCGGCATGAAACCATACTGTTGCTCACAGATGGTCACCTCTTCTCTCAGCATGGCTTCCACTACTCTTTCCCATAACTTCATGGTGTAATATAGGTACTGCAGGTCTGCACATCTCCCTTATTCTTAAACATTGGTACCAGCACAATTCTTCTCCATTCCTTAGGCATCCTCTCACCTTTCAAAATCCATGCTACTACTGGTATGTCATCTGGTCCAACTGACTTGTCACTCTTTATCCTCTTAATCACTGCTCTCAATTAATTCCTCTTTATTAATTCTATCCACTTTCTTCTTCACCATCTCCACATCATCCACCCTTCTCTCTCTCTCTCATTTTTCTCATTCATCAGCTGCTCAAAATACTTCCTCAACCTTCTCAACACACTCTCCTCACTAGCCAACCCATTTTTATCTACATTCTATTTCTCTCACTTGAAGCACATTCTGACCTGCTTGGACCCTCTGCCCAGCCATATACAGTACAGACCAAAAGTTTGGACACACCTTCTCATTCAAGGAGTTTTCTTTATTTTCATGACTATGAAAATTGTAGAGTCACACTGAAGGCATCAAAACTATGAATTAACACATATGGAATTATATACATAACAAAAAAGTGTGAAACAACTGAAAATATGTCATATTGTAGGTTCTTCAAAGTAGCCACCTTTTGCTTAGATTACTGCTTTGCACACTCTTGGCATTCTCTTGATGCCTACTTTGAAGAACCTACAATATGACATATTTTCAGTTCACTTTTTTGTTATGTATATAATTCCACGTGTTAATTCATAGTTTTGATGCCTTCAGTGTGAATCTACAATTTTCATAGTCATGAAAATAAAGAAAACTCTTTGAATGAGCAGGTGTGTCCAAACTTTTGGTCTGTACTGTATATATAATATATATAAATTTTGGTCTGTACGGTATATATAATATATATACAGTACAGACCAAAAGTTTGGACACACAAGGTGTGGTCTGTACTGTACACACATGCCACAGGCCTTGGTATAAATCCTTTTCTCCTTCCTTAGTTTCCAACTTCTCATACAGCTCCTCATATGCCCTATCCTTTGCTTTGGCCACATTCCTCTTCACCTGCTGCCACATCTTCTTGTACTAATGCCTTCTCCATTCTGTTTTGCCAACCTCTTTCTCCTTATACTCTCTTGCACTTCCTCATTCCACCACCATGTCTCTTTATCTTCCTTTGTCTTTCCAGATGTCACACCATGTATCTTTCTTGCTGTCTTCCTTATCACTTCTGCAGTAAATGCCCAATCTTCCAGCACCACCTCACCACCACCAAGCCTATGTCTGACCTCTACCCTGAATCTCACACTACAGTCTTCCTCCTTTAGTTTCCACCACTAGTTCTCACTCTCCCCCTAATCTTCTTCACCTCCAAAACCATCCTACAGACCACCATCCGATGCTCTCTAGCCACACTGCAAACACCTTACGGTCTCCAATCTCCTTCAGGTTGCATCTCCTGCATAGTATATAGTCCACCTGTGTGCACCTTCCTCCACTCTTATACTGTACATCACCCTATGCTCATCCTTCATCCCATCACCTCCTCATCACCTCTGTTTATTTCTTGGTGCACTCTCCACCACTTCATTTAACTAACTCCAGAAATTTGCAGCGTTTCTGTGTAATTAAGATGTGGGGATTTAAAACTCGCGCGCTCTTACTGGACCGCTAGAAGGCGTTCAAGTTCTTTTGTCTTTCCTTTTCTTTTTTCTTGAATAAATCTTTCCAATACGCATGCGCGGTGAGCGCCAGCCTAAGTAGGCCGAGACGCATGCGCGAAAGTGGTGCGCATGCGCGGTAAGTGGCGGGCAGGAGACGCAACTCGGGTGGTGACAGACTCGGAGAAGAGCTTCCAGTGAACGGTGGACGGGCGAATGGCAATGGAGAGAGGGGATGGTACAGGGAGAGGGATCATTGTGGAGCCACGAGAGCATGTCGGTGATACCGAGAGACGCTGTTTGCACCACTGTTCCTTTAGTGATCATTTGAAACACACGTAGGGAGGATTAAAGTGGACGACGCTGCTGATCTCTGGAAGAAACGGCGCGTTGGTTTGGACAGATCATAACATTAGTAAGAGAAAAGAGGGGGAGAATTAGGTGAGCAGTCATTTTCGCTTTCAAAGGTTTCCAAGAGGGGAAAAAATCCCAGCTATCGCACTGTGGATCACACACAAAAATAGTGTGTATGTATCATTGTGTTTTTAATAAGGAAATCTTTTCCCCAGGTTGATTTAACTGGGCTTTTTGTTCTCTTTGTATGTCTGTAAGTCGTGTTTACTGCAGTGCTTGATTGGAGCTTAGTTTGTAATGCCACAGTATTATGACCGAGCTAACCTAATCGCTCTCTGTGCTGTTTGTTTATTTCATCATTTTACTTCTTGCTAGTTTGCATTATTATCGTTCATGTCACGTTCATAAATACATGTCTGCATGTTGCAGGAAGCGAACACGATAACATGCCCAGACTCACCACTCCACCTCACACCAGGCTTTCACCCATTGTGCTGTATTATTTATTCGTGTGCTTCTGGGCTTGGTGGTAAAAACGTGCCCCTAAATCATGGTGCCAGGTGTCAAATTGTTTGAGAGTGAACTTGGATGACCTCAGTGACCCAGTAAGAAGTGGCAGTGTTGAGCTGCTTGGGTGCTGCAGAGGAGTGCAGATCAACACACTGATTTCTGGCCTGATCATATTTCCCACATGTAGCATGGTGGTGTGTAGAGGATTATTTTGCATTGAGCCAAACCACATGGACCTACACACTGATATCATGTCAGTTCTTTCAACTTTCACCTTTAACCTTCAGAGCCACAGAGGCCTGTTTAAACCCCATGAATGAATTACATTAGACATGGAGCCCTTGGAGGTCTGTATGATGATTGTAGATCTTTATTCGTTTGTGCTTGTACAGCCTGGATGCTCCAGGGTGCAGTCTGTAATTTGTAAGAATAATTATGTACGTTTAAAGTGTTAACAACTTTAATTCAGAATGTTGTCTTGCGCTGGAAGTCTTTTATTGTTTACGCTTTACAGGCTAAGTAGTTCTCTCTGTTCCAGCTTTTTAATTTTTATTTATTTATTTATTTTTTACTTAAAAGGTTCAAAAATTGTAACACCAGAGAGACTGCAGTTTGTCCAGAGGAAGAAGTGAATGTGTCAAAGCTTTCACTGTGATTCACATTCGCCTAGTGGGCAGCTTAGAGCTTGCAAATTTACAAACTGCTCTTTTAAGGTTGAGTGTGTCAGAGTTTATGAATACCTTATTCTGTGTATTAGCAATGCAAATGTGGCATTCACAAATGCTTGACAGATGACCATCTTTGACCGGCACTTTATAAATTGCTTCCACCTGCTTTCAGGGTTTTATCTCCTGCAAAAGTTCAATAAGTGTGTTGGTGGGAAAGAACAGATTGATGGAGAGGCAGACTCTTTGTCAGGGTGGGATGTACTATTTTATTGAACAGAGGGGATGTATTTTCATAAATGATTATACAGAGTTGTCTCTTCTGTGTGTGCAGGCCAGTCAGAGAGGTTTTCTGTTGTGAATTAAGTTTTGTTTGTGTGCACGTTTTTTTTTTCTGTGAGTGCAAATGATGATATTTTTATCAAAGTATATAGACTAATGAAATGAAAGAGATGGAGAAATTTCCCCTTTGGCATAACCTCATTGTGTGTCTTTGTTAATGAGCTTCAGGGATCAGTGTGCTAAACACCCCCTCACCAAACTAGCAGATGGAACAATCTTAATGTAGAGGCATTTATAAGAGAATAAACTGAAAGAATGAGATGCTGCTTATTCTTCTTGTTGCGAGTGTAAAAGCATTTCATTGGAATTTCATTGAGATATACCAAATGATTAAAATTATTTTGGACTTTAGAACGGATCTTTATTTCAGCATTAGGAAGAACGAAAAAGTCACCATTTCAATGTTGTGCATGCACAGTAAAACATATTTTTTTAATCCTTTTTAATAATTTTATTCCTGCATTAAATATAAGTAAGAAAAAATACCTTCAACTGAGCCTATGTCTATTACTACTTCATTCTGTTTCAGCAGTGACTTGTCCAAGACCATATGGTATAATAAAGTTAATATACTGTATTGAAAAAGCCTGTGTGTGTCTGTGTCTGTGTCTGTGTGTGTGTGTGTGTGTGTGTGTGTGTGTGTGTGTGTGGCTTGACAGGTACACACACAAGTCATATTCTTTGGTTTCTTGGAGTTGCTTCAAGATCACTTAACCCACTCTACTTTCTTTACCTGTCAGGTTCCTCAGTATGAGTCGAGATGGATGGAGGAAAAAAGCCAGTGAAAATGATGGTTGGGGAGGAGGGGTAAGATTGCATTGTAGATTTTCTGAAAAGACAGGTTGCTTTATGTAAATGTATTACACATTTAATTGCCATGTTTTAAACTAGATTGTGTTGCTAAATGATTCTCATAATAGCAACTTCCACATAGCCTGCTCAAATCCATTTTTGGAGCATCGATTAAAGTAGAAAACCATTCTGCAGTCTGCAGAGCAAAAACGCACACTGACTTTTTACAATGTCACTTATTTAGATGAAATTCAATTCACTTTTGTGTCTGGTTTTAAAACTTTAAAATCCTGGACATGTAATACAATTAGATTTTGTGGATTAAAACCAACATGAAGGCGGATTGGGTACTTGTGTCTGGAGTCATAACAAGATTTCACTCATTCTTTAAATTCTTTATTTTAAAAAAATGTTATTTTAGGTTTTGTCTCTGTTGTCTGTCTCAAATACGTCCAGAATCATTACCTGTTTAGAATGTAATGCAGGGTAATGGTAAATTGTGTTCATATAAAACCATGTTTATACATAAAACGTATTTATCAAGCATGGTTTTTAAGTTCATTTTGAGACTGCTGTTGTTCTTAGGTGCTCATTTTTCTGCAAATAATGGAATATTTCAAAATGTCCACATGAATGTGGTGGTACAGGCAGAGGTTGCCTCTGAATGTTGGGCTTTTCCCTCTTTTGTCTGTTTATTATTGCTTCAGACTCAACTCCTGAATCCCTGAGTTCTTGCCGTTACCATAGCAACATGGAGCCGCCGTGCCAGCGGGCTCGTGCTTCCAAGCGCGTTGAATGTGTGAGGCGTAATCAGACGCTCGTCAGCCAGACACTGCCCAGTTTGTTCATTGTGTGCATTTCTGTCTGATTCAGCCAGATTGTTTCTGGAGCTGTGATTTGCACGTCTCTCTTTAAACATGAAGGGGTTTTGGTTAATGTCTACTGTCAAGTGCTTTTGTATCAGTTGATACTGTTCAGTGAATGAGCGTGTGTATGTGTGTCTTTGTATATGGATTCAGGGGGGCTACATGGCGGCTAAGGTCACTAAGCTGGAGGAGCAGTTTATGAGGGATGCTCCCAGGGAGAAGGAAAAACAGGGGATTTCGTCAAGCATCTTCAGCGGAGTGGCGATCTATGTAAATGGATACACAGGTCAGATAAAACACTGCTTAATTTCCAAAAGACATCTTTATTAATGATGGGTAAAGCATTTTCATGTCACGAAATGGAAAAAAAAAGATAAAAGAAATATATATAACTGCATTTAAATAAATGAACAAATAAACACAACCAAATAAAACAAATATTTAAAGTCACTCCACAAGTGAGTACATTGTGCAAACTCCCTCGCCAACATACAGCACAGGGTTTTTTTTCTGCAATGTTTGGTGAGGTTTGAACAATACAGAGGAAGGAATCTGAGAACAGGCCTCAATACACAATCTGTCCAGATCCTCCAGGGTCTTCAGTTCTGTCTTGTGGACAATCCTTTGTAACTCAGCACAAAAACCTGATTCTTGTCAAAGTTCAAGTATTGTGTAGCAAACTCCTGTTACTTACTTTCGTGGTTAGATTTAATAAAAGGTTTTTTCTGGGAAGCCTTTCAAATAGCAATAAACACATTATAAAATGTTTCAATAAGTATTTTATTTATTTATTTATTTATTTATTTTTTGTGATTCTGTGTGAGATTAAGCTGATTACTGAATAACCTTACTGCTCATCCTTTACATATGACAATAATTTGTATGTGGACCTGTTTTTACTACTATACACACACAAACAGTGGTAAAGATTTCTTATTTGTTTGCATGTTTGTCACACTTGTTAATGTTTGATGTTTCAGATCATCAAACTAATTTAAATATTAGTAAAAGTGAACACAAGTGAACACAACATGCAGTTTTTAAATGAAGGTTTTTATTATTGAGGGAAAACAAAATCCAAAATTACATGGCCCTGTGTGAAAAAGTGTTTGCCCCCGAAACCTAATCCCTGGTTAGGCCACCCTTAGCAGCAACAACTGCAATCAAGTGTTTGTGATAACTTGCAATGAGTCTGTTACAGCGTTGTGGAGGAATTTTGGTCCACTCATATATGCAGAATTGTTATATTTCAGACACATTGGAGGGTTTCGAGCATGAACCGCCTTTTTAAGGTCATGCTACAGCATCTCAATAGGATTCAGGTCAGGACTTTGACTAGGCCACTCCAAAGTCATGTTGTTTTTCTTCACCCATTCAAAAGTAAACTTGCTGGTGTGTTTTGGATCATTGTCCTTCTGCAGAACCCAAGTTCGCTTCAGCTTGAGGTCACAAACAGATGGCCGGACATTCTCCTTCAGGATTTTTTGATAAACAGCAGAATTCATTGTTCCATTTATTACAGCAAGTCTTCCAGGTCCTGAAGCAGCAAAACAGCCCCAAAGCATTTCACCACCACCACCATACATTACTGTTGGTATGATGTTCTTTTTCTGAAATGTAGTGTTCAACAGTGTTCAACAAAAGTTCAACTTTTGTCTCGTCAGTCCACAGAGTATTTTCCTAAAAGTCTTGTAGCAAACACTTTTTCACACCACTGTACAAACATACATACATACTTTCTTCCACCCATCCATTTCTCCCTCCCTCCAAGTGGAAAATTTACAAATTGGCATACATTTCTGCATCTGTGTTCAAGTTGCTTTAGGTCTTTTGGCAGCCTCCCTGATACGTTTTATCCTTATCCTTTTGTTGATTTTGGTGGAACGTCATATTTTTGTTAATGGAAACCAAAAACATACCAAGACTATCCAACAGAAACAGCCGATCTTTATTTGGGGTTCATCAGAATCATTTAATTGTTGACATCTGTATGATAATTACTTTTCTACATGAGTTTGAACGTGATTGGTTAATTCTGAGAACACTTGCATATCTCAGTATAAATGAGAGTGCAACCAAATTGATTTTATTTATTTATTTTTTTTCTCCTTAAAATGTTTTAATTTGGTTTTCACTTAATGTTGTTGGTGTGACTTTTTTGTGAGGTAAAATGTTTATTTTAAGAAGACTGTGGAGAATTTTGTTCTGCCATATGCCTGTGTGTATATATACATACTGTGCAAAAGTCATTTATAAATTACTATATAAATGTAACTAGGGCTGCAGCTATCGATTATTTAAAAATCAAGAATTCTATCGATTATTCCATTGATTAATTAAGTAATTAATTAAGTTTATCTTTATTAAAGAGAAATACTAAATATATGAGAAAATAAGCCAGGTCTCTTAAAAATAAATAATTTGTTTCCTTTTTAGAAACATTTACGTTTTTGTTGAATATCTGAATATCTGTGAAAACGGAACCCAGTTAGTAGATTTAATTGCCATATAACATCAAATTGTAAATTGAAATGTATAAATAAAAAAATCATAAATATAAAAATCTGTTTCAAATTACTTTAAAAAGGTAAACACACTTTAGAGTGTTTTCTTTGTTTTAGTTTGAAATGATCTCAAACTTCAGAAACTTTCTTTTTTTTTTTTTGTTTTTTTTTTTTCTTCTCTCTGTTTTGTCCTCGTTCCACCATTTTTTTTCATTCTGCATCATCACCTGTGTTTTCTGTCCAGAGCGCTTAAAAGTTTATCGTGTAGTGCGGCAGTAATAATGGTTAATAATAATTTGCCTTTTTTTGTAATTGAATTACTCAAGTTATTTGAGGAATCGTTTCAGCCCTAAATGCAACAAATGTTCTTTTATGTGCCTGTAGAAAAATAGCAAAAACTGATTTTCAAACTTAATGCCAATTTAATAAAAAAAAAACTGCATGACATTGTAGCAGAGAATTATTTAGTATTTAAATTACTGGTTTTATTGCTTAATGTAGTAATTATTTTGACACTTGCCTGTGAATTTTGAACCTACAAGACTTTGCAGACTCACTTATGAAACACGTAGATTTTTCTCTTGTGCAGACCCTAGTGCAGATGAATTGCGTAGACTGATGATGCTACATGGTGGACAGTTTCATGTGTATTACTCGCATGCCAAAACTACGCACATCATCGCCACCAACCTGCCTAATTGTAAAATAAAGGAACTGCGAGGGGAGAAAGTAGTACGGCCAGAGTGGATCACTGACAGGTGTGGTTAAATGCATCTTCTTTTCTCAAATAACTTGTTAAATTGTGTGTAACTTTCAGCTTCTCTGTGTGTGGCTTTTTAGATAACTAGCCAAGTACATTAGGCACATTTAGGAGCATGTCCTGGGGTATAAAACCAGTACTTTGCTTACTTGGTTATGTCTACCCACACATAGGCATTTTATTTGTCTATTTGTCTATTACTTAAATAAGTCATAAAATAAGCGTTTTATTACTGTTCTTGTTGTAGTGTTGTAGTGTTTGAGCCCTGCTATTTAGGGTGTGTGTGTGCGTGCACACACTAAAGCCTTGTTTTTGTCATACTGTCTCATCTTTAGCATAAAGGCGGGGCGGCAGCTCTCATATGTGCAATATCAGCTATATGCAAAGCAGAAGGGCCTAAATTTTACCAGTGTGCGGCCTTGGCAAGTGCAGGAGCAAGCTGGGTCTGGTCAAGTGTCATCCCAGTTTAATCTGAACCTGCCACAACCAAGCAACCTCCATAAAATCTTAAACCCAGTTCTCGCAGTTACTCCGTCCGTGCCATCCAAATCTACAGAGAAAACCAGTCGGCAGGTAAACAGATTGTAAGTAGAAACTTTTATATCTATTATATATGTGCATGCTTTGAGAGGCTTTATTTATGTACGGTATTCTTGGCTGTGGAATATTTTATCACTTTCTAAACTCTTCTTTTTTGCTACAGGAATGGCTCACACACAGATTACTCGAAGGAGGAAGGTCCCAAACTTAACGGGGTTTATGATGGGTACACTTGCAACAGTACCTCTTTTCCTGTTCTAAAAGCATCAAAGGATCATCTGCAAAAAAATGGCTATGTTCATCATCTGAATGGTGCCTTAAAACATCAAGACAATGTTTCTTGTTCAAAATTTACACATCAAGGACTGGAGTTCCGCTGCCCTCAACCAAAGTCTGAAGAAATACAGACATCCAGTTGTGGTTCTTCTAGTGTTCTTGCTTCAGATTTTACAGCATCCATAGCCAGTACCTCACCACCACCCAGTCCATCAAGGGCAATTCATCATGAGCGAATCTCTGATTCTTTCCAGCTTTTAGAGCCACCCTCTGCCACAATCACAGCTATTCAGGAAAAGAAAGTAGATTCAGAAAGGTTGCTCGGCCAAGTCAAACTTAATGGGAGTCACCATACTGCTAACAATGTCACCCTAACCGGCAAACAGTCAGTAGAGGGCCCAGAGACCGGAATTATTTCAGAGTTCTTCTCTCACTCACGGTTCCATCATATATCTACATGGCGGAATGAGTTCTCAGAGTATGTGAATACCCTTCAGAGCAGGCGCCGGGCTGCTGGGGGTGCTGTGTTCTCGGGAAAAGATAAGCTGAAGAAGCTTAGAAATGACCACTGTGCAGGTAATTGTCCTTTACATATTTAATTTGTTCATAAGTGACCAGCTTACTGTGCCTGTGTTGTTTCTTTTATCATTCTCATTTTAACAGCATCTACTCAGACTAGACTTCTTATTGTTTATGTCTTAGTTTGATTCGCAGTCTGTGATTGGAATTTTTCAGAATACTGATTACAATTCGTTTAGTGTGACTGTTCTTTTTTAAATGTTTATTTTATTGTATTTGTGTCTGGTTAAAGCTCATAATGTGGTTGGATTTCACAACCCCATCTCTCTGGACCCAAAGTGAATACTGCACAACCTCCATGTTTCATACTCACTTCATATAAAAATATTTTGCTTTGTCAACTCTGCTTGCACATCGAACATGTTTGTAACTTTATTATACTCAATGGCTATCAAAAGAACATTGCATTGCTGGCCTAGCCCGGATTATAAACAGATTTGCTTTAATATTAAGCAGATGCTACAAAAATGCATCACATTATAGTGTTCCTGTTAAATATCACACAGTTGCATTAAAAATCTAAATTGGGTTGTTTGTAAGTCTAAAGTTTATACCTCTATATCTCAATGCCTTGATGTGTGACTGATTCATTGCTGCTCTCTTGTAGACTCTTGTATGCTGTTGTGATTCAATTTGTAGGAAAAGTCACTGTCAGGCAGTGGATATTTGGCCGGGCTGAGTAAATCATTTTGCGCTTTTTTTCTAGGTACATCATTTTTTCCTGCTCCTCAGGTATGTCAGTCCTGTATTCTGCATGTGGACATGGACTGCTTCTTTGCATCTGTGGGGATTAGACATCGACCTGAACTTAGAGGTAACTATCACACACACACATCAGCAAATGCAGCAGAGTATATTAACTGCACTTGTATTAATTATGTTGTGGAATTATAATTACCTTTTTGCATCGAGTCTACATTTAATTTATACTCTTCTCACTCTAGGGAAACCAGTGGCTGTGACCAGTAATCGTGGCCGGGGATTTGTTGCTCAGCGTCCTGGTACCAACCCCCAACTGGAGTTTCAATATTATAAGATGAAGCGGAACCAGCACAGAACAGGTGACAAACCTGTTTGTGCAAGTTCAGCAGTGACTAGCAAAGGGATACAAATATATATATAGACAATAGATTGCAGCTCAATAACATCTTAATATCAGCAAAAGTTTGGTTAATTGATTTCATTTGTTTGAAAGGAACCCTTTGTTTTCCTTTTGGAAAATAGCTGTTTTTATTCAAACAAAAATATGCAAAAACAGATCTTTAGTTGATTGAATCATTAGAATGGAGTCAGAAATAAAGGGGGAGAGACTGGTAGATGCTTGTCATAAAGAAAATTGGATTAAATGCTGAAATCAGGGCTTGGTAAATTAGGCTAAATGATTGATTAATTAATTTATTTATTTACATATGTTTATTGTGTAAGATGTGTTTATGATTCTTTTGCTGTCTGATTTGTTAGGAAAAAACAGTGATGACATTGAGCTGACCCCTTCGCCAGAGACTGAGGAGATCAGCAGTAACGGAGTGGAGTATGACCAGGCTGCTCTCTCTATGGCAGAGATTGCATCCTGCAGCTATGAGGCCAGGTAAAGAATGGTTCCATAAAGAATACAGCTGTAAGTAGCTGTTGCTATTTATTTGTTAATTTATTACATTAGGATGGACATCTTTTTGTTTTTACAGGCAATCTGGTGTGAGGAATGGCATGTTTTTTGGTCAGGCTAAACAGCTGTGTCCTGAACTGCAGTCAGTTCCCTATGATTTCTATGAGTACAAAGAGGTGGCAATGGCAATGTATGAAACTCTGGCCAGGTATACAACACTGACCTAGCTCATGCTAATCTCTGACATATCAGCATTCAGTTGTAGATTTCTTGTAGTAAATGCTGACTCTGTTTGTGTAGTTATACATATAAGATTGAGGCTCTAAGTTGTGACGAGGCCTTACTGGATGCCACATCCCTCCTGGCAGAGCTGGGGATCACTCCTGATGAACTGGCCACTGCCATCCGTGCTGATGTGTGGGAGAAGACTGGCTGTTGTGCCTCCATTGGCATGAGTGAGCAAGTTGTTTTTAATAAATGAGGATTGAACATGTTTGCTTTATTTTTAATGCCCTATTAATAATCATAATTAAAATGATGCCTTGTGTCTCATATCAGGCTCAAACATCCTTTTGGCTAGAATGGCAACCCGAAAAGCAAAACCAAATGGGCAATATTTTCTCAGACCGGAGGAAGTGGATGACTTTATCAGAGACCAGCCTGTCACTAGCCTGCCTGGTAAATGCAATGTGGACATATGAATTTCCATTGCTTGAATTAATCTTAATTTATTATAGACAATCATTGGAACCTTGTTTCCTTTCTGTGTGTGTGTGTGTGTGTGTGTGTGTGTGTGTGTGTGTGTGTGTGTGTGTGTGTGTGTGTGTGTGTGTGTGTGTGTGTGTAGGAGTGGGCGCTCTATGAGCAGTAAGCTAAACTCTCTTGGAGTAAGTACTTGTGGGGACCTGCAGCAGTTGTCCATAGTGCGCCTGCAAAAGGAGTTTGGCCCACGGACAGGACAAACACTCTTCCGCTTCTGCAGAGGATTGGATGACCGGCCTGTACGAAGTGAGAAGGAAAGGAAGTCCGTGTCTGCTGAGATGAACTACAACATCCGCTTTACAAAAGTGAGATCAGACATGAAGTCTATCCACCTGTAAAATTCTTTCATATATATTTTTACTTGTCATGTATCCTAGATATTTAATTTACTCTCTATCTTTCTTTTAAGATATCTCAAGCCTCATTATTGAAACTTGTGGTAAATCTCTACTCTATATGTATTCCTTTCAGGTAGAGGAGGCAGAAACATTTCTGACAAACCTGTCTATGGAGTTGCAAAAAAGATTGCAAGGGGCAGGTCTTAGAGGCCGCCGGGTTACTCTGAAAGTTATGATGCGCAAAGCAGGTGCTCCTGTGGAGCCTGCCAAGTATGGGGGCCATGGCATCTGTGACAACCTGGCAAGGTGGCCTGAATCAAATTTTGTCATTTTCTGCATTTAAAAAAATATATATATCTTTGTGGTTTATTTGTTTAAGAGGGTTGTCTGTAAGTATTACTGCTCTGCTGCTGCAGGTCTATGTTGCTACCTCATCCCACAGACTGCGGGCAGCTCATAGCAGCTGAGGTCATTAAGCTCTTCCGTGCCATGAAACTGGCTGTTATAGACATGAGAGGAGTGGGACTGCAGGTGCATCTGCTGGAGAGCTCGCACTCAGACACTCTCCAGTCTCGCTCTCGTACTATTAGAGAACTGTTCACAAGTAGACGGCCGACCTTCAACTATAGCAAAGATGCTCAAAAAGCAGGTCTGGGTGCTGTGGATGTATGTCTTTATTTAGATTTTTTTTTAAAAACCTGACCTTAAATGATCAATGGCTTCTTTTTCAGATAATTTGTCTAGAATGTCTTCCAGTCAAAAGGAGATTTCCTCTCCTGCCACAACCTCCTGTACTTTTTCAGATTCGATGCCTGGAACAAGTAAAGGGGGACCTTATGCCATACACTCACCCTGCCACTCTCGAGCAGACCTCAACCTCAGCATAGAAGTGCCCTCTCCATCTCAGGTTAGAACGTTGTATTCTAATTGTAGTTTATTATGTCTCTAGGGCACTATTCATCCACAGTGAGTCTATTTTCAAAAGAACTCTTAATAATTTGCCTTGCTTTTTTTAGGTGGATCGATCTGTGTTGGATGCTTTACCTTCAGAGTTAAAAGAACAGGTAGAGCAAGCATGGAACCACAAACTGGTACCAGATACCTCATTTCACCCAGCCACACCACGGCAAACCTTTACTGTAGCACCCTCTGTGCTGCTGCACCTCTCTGACCAGCCTGGGCAAGCAGGCAGCACAGGCATCATACTGGAACTTCCAGACTTCTCGCAGGTATCTTTTAGCTGACGTGTGTCAGGATTTCATGCTCAGATTAGGCGCCCATAGTGGAATAATATTGTGTGCCTGACTTTGTATGCAGTACCTATTTTTGATCGTTTGCTTTGACAGGTCGATCCAGATGTTTTTGCGGCACTACCCAGGGAATTACAGGAGGAGCTACGTTCTGCTTACAGACGCAGGCAAAATACTCAGGCTCAAGGTAATGAGTTATGAAAGAGCGTGCATTATAAACGTTTACACGAAAACCGACTTATTACTTACTTAATTGTGTTAGGAGTGGAGCATAGGAACCCGCTTCTTCACCTGAAGCAGACTGCAGTCAGCAAGACAAAGCGGCGCTACAAGAGGAAAAATGCCAGTCCTGCCAAGAAAGGCGCTAGTCCGTTAAAGAGACTTGTATCAGGAAACAGTCCTGCCAAATCCAGTCCCTCTAAAACCATCCCTCTTTTATTAAAAGGCAAAGATGCCCTTTCTGGCTTCAAGGTAGATCTTTAATTTAAGACCTTTTAATTTTGCATATTACATTTTCTCAGTGTAATGGCCCAGTAGTGTTTTACAGTAAATTGCATTAAATATGTATATTTTGTTTGGACTTAAGTCACAATACCTACTTATTTATGATTTCAAGCAAATATACTATTTATTACATATTCTACTTGTTTTTATGGTATTAATCCAAATGTCTGTGATAAGATTGAAAATGGACCACCTGCACCCTCTTTGAGCCATCAAGCCCATGAAGTGCTATCCAAGTCCACTCCTCGCTCTGTCCCCACCCTGGCCGGGGCTTTTGAACTTGCTGATGTCAGAGCCCTGCTGCAGGAATGGGTTACAACCATTTCAGGTAAAGCAATGGATTATGCATCACAACTCCCTGGCTCTAACATGCATGGATCACATTTCTGGCTAATCAGAGCAATATTGTTTAACTGCCTGACATGAGTAGCTAAGATGGAGGACTGCTGATGTCAATATTGTATCATTGTAGAGCCTATGGAAGAGGACATATTGCAGGTAGTGAAGTATTGCACAGAGCTAGTAGAGGACAAAGACCTGGAGAAACTTGATCTGGTCATCAAATACATGAAGAGGTAAAACTCATTTTCTCTGCTTTTTGTCTTTACCTGTCTGATTTTATGAGGGGAATTTCAATGAACCTTTGGCTCAATATGCGCATGATCACATATTGGCTTTTTGTTCAGGTTGATGCAGCGGTCAGTGGAGTCTGTGTGGAGCATGGCCTTTGACTTTATACTGGATAATGTGCAGGTGGTGGTGCAGCAGACCTATGGCAGCACCCTGAAAATCACATAGAAGCATTTGTGAGATATGTTCCTGCTTCTGACACTGTGACAGCTCGAACCTGCCCTCTCACCCAGAGTGATTATAGAAGCAAGATTCAGCACTAGGGGCTGCCTCCATGCATCTCCCTGTTGCTGTTGTATGAATGCAACCTTTTCTTTGTATTAAGCCTTTTTCAAGGACATATATACAGTGTGTAGTAGAAAACTACATTTTCAACAGCAATTTCTACTGGTACAGCAACAGATTATTTTTGTAGCAACAAGACACATGGCATGGTTTTATGGCAAGAATAATGTATCAGGAGAAGTTTAAGATGTATGTTTGAGTACAGAATGACACCACATTTTAGCCTGGTTATAATATGATCTTCAAAACTATCCAGGTCAACATGCTCTTTCAGAGGGACTATTCATTTCACGATGAGTGCTATATTAACACCAGAAATGTATGGCAAACATGATAGCAAAGTAAAAGGTGACATGATTTTTCCTCTAAAATACGTCAAACCCAAGGTTTTGACAAAAAAGCTAGCATTTTGTAACTCTCAAGTGCCAGATTTTGTAAGTATATTATGTAGATACATGTATGTAGATAACTTTTATTTTGTGTATATAATGTTTACATTTTGTCTTGTGTAAGAGAGAGAAATGAAGAATAATATAATTGTACTTAATCATTTGCCAAAGTCCTTTTCAGATTTTTAGTCCATTTCATTATATATCTGTATGATAAGCCCATAGGCCAGCATAGAGTTTTGAGTTGCCTACAAAGGCATTTATCATCTCCAGAACACTGTAATTTAAGCCGATTTGGATGTTTTTAAAAGACTTGTTGTCACAAAAATTATATGAGAGTTAATCTGCTCATAGTGCACCTGTTGTAATCTTTTATTCTGCCACGAATATACATAAGGGAAGGCCTGGAAATCTATTTGGTCAGCAAAATCTGTCTCAAATGACTGACCTGTGCCTGAAGACCTGAAGCTGTGACACCATTTGTATGTTTTTTTTTAAAGATTTGTTAATAAACTTGGATATCTGCTCTTATTAATTCATGCAAGTTTTTTATTTAACTGTTGACAATTAAATAACATTTGTGCCATGATTGTAGGAGAGCAAATACAGAAATGTCTTATTTTTGCCCTCACAAAGATGTGCACTTTATCACCAGCCTTCAGTAGCTGATTCATTCTAATGCAGGTAGAACCTGAGATTTTACAGCAGGGGCTCTCAAGCCTCCAGCCAGGCTCCATTTTAACTGTAGAAGTAATCCCAGAACTCACTCAGCACAAATTTACATAATGAATATTAAATCACATATTAGGCTTATTATTTAAATGTGTACAGTAATATTTAGTGGTGTTTGAGTCACAGAGCTTTCTATTCCTGAATATTTTTTTTTTTATGACTAACACATAAGGTCCACCTGGACATTACTTACAGGGACATCACATATTGAGGTACTGGGGTTTGGGTGGATTAAATCTATTCCATTTAAGTGACCAGACAAACTGGTTAATAACTATAAAACCTCAAAATTAAATATTCCTACACTCTACCAGAGTGGCTCAAGCTTGAATCCCGGTGTCAAGACTCTGAGAACTCGAATCAGAGAAAGGATCAGAGAAGTAGGATGGTGTGGCCCAAACCAGACCCAGTGGCGAAACATAAACTCTCTTTTGTCCTGCATGGAGCTGACCGCCCCCCAGAAGCAGTTACTCGAGTGCTGACGCCCTCACATCAGTCCGAGCCAGCACGGAGATCTGAACAGAGCAGACCTCTGTGCCCATACTGCCATTGTGCAGTGGGAAACATCTTCAAATCCTTCATGAGGTTAATAGCCGACCTCAAAGAGCGAGTACCTGTCTAGTGAGTTCCACGAACAAAACCCTGTATCTAGACAGGCCAGAAGGTTCAAAGCGTGTTCTGCTGAAAGTGATTCCTGTTGTATTACAACACAACAATCAAGCCCTGAACACTTATGCAGTACTCAATGATGGGTCCGAAAGGACTATGTTACTCCCAGCTGCAGCTAAGAAACTAGGGCTACAAGGACAGAAGGAAGATTTAACATTAAGAACTATTCGACAAGATATCAAGAAACTCAATGGGGCAGCAGTTTCCTTTAGAGTACGCTCTATATCGCAGACCCAACAGAGTTACTGGATACAGAATGCCTTTACCTCTAAGCACACACAAGGTTTGTCTGAACACTCTTATCCCATTGCAACACTCTAGAAGAGATACCAACACCTAAAAGACATTCCTTTGCAGCCCATTGGTAAAGTACAACCCCTACTTTTGATAGGAGCAGACCATCCTCACCTTATAACACCCGTTATGCCTGTACGCCTAGGGCCCCCTGGAGGTCCAGCAGCTATCAGAACTAGACCAGGCTGGACATTACAAGGTCTAACACGCTTTCTTCAGCAACCGCTACCAGAACCAGAACAACCAGGGTGATGGTAGATGGAGTGTATCATTACGCAACTCCTCCTTTGAGGAAAGCTAATATGCCACAACTCTGTGCCTCTAAGAACTCCGTTATGCTCAAATTAAGAAGCATAGAGAGGCGGTTGGCTAAGGATTCCATGAAGGCAGTTGCATATAATGAAGAGATTGAGAGACTAGAGCTTGCTACACCAAACAGGTGGAGTCAAGGTCCACCCTTTTTACTTCAAGATGAATCAGATTGGCCAATTCTGCCATCCCTTAAAACCCCTGAAGATAAAGTGGAAAGGAGAGCCAGTATATTCTGCGGTGTCACACAAACATCAAAGCCCTTAGATCCCAGTGAGTACAATTCTTGGAAAGACCTTGTTGAAGCCACAGTTCAACACCAAAGTGATTTGGATCAACCTAGTATACCTACAGCTAAGGACTATGTGACAGCAGAACATCTCCTTTTCCTTAACATTCAACAAGACAGTTTTCCAGAGGAATACAAACAACTAAACTCTGGTAAACCCGTATCCACTACAAGTAGATTACTCACTTTAGCTCCAGAATTCGACAAAGCCAGTCAGCTTATACGGGTAGGAGGACGCCTACGACGTGCCGAAGGCTTAGAACTCCAAACAGTTCACCCTATTGTCCTAGACCCTCATCATCGAGCCACCAAAATACTCATTTAAGACTATGATAGTAAGCTGTGTCACCCAGGACCAGAACGAGTATTTGCTGAAATTAGGAGGAGTGTCTGGATACTAAGAGGTCATGAAGCAATTCGGAAATCCCAACATAACTGCATTGAAAGTCGTAAGTGGAAGGCTAATCCTGAGAACCCTAAAATGGCTGATCTTCCTCCAGCACGCTTAAAACTTCACAAACCACCCTTCTACAGTACTGGTATGGATTGTTTTGGAACTTTCCAAATCAAAATAGGCAGACACCTGGGGAAAAGATGGGGAATAATCTTTGTGTCTTACAACTCGATGTGTACACATTGACACTGATAGACACTGATTCCTTCCTCATGGCTCTGAGGAGATTTATAGCACGCAGAGGCACCCCCTCAGAACTAATATCTGACCGAGGCACTAACTTCCAGGGTGGAGAGAGTTAAAAGATGCCTTAAATAATTGCAGCCAGGAACTTCAATGGCATCTTGCTAAACAAAAGATTGAATTTCGGTTCAACCCACCTAATTTTAGTAGAAGCTGGAAAAGGGAGATCCGATCTATTAAAAATGCCTTCCGTACAGTAGTAGGTGTAGTAGGTAATGTATGCTTCCTTCTGTCCTTGTAGCCCTAGTTTCTTAGCTGCAGCTAAGCAAAGCTCCCTTTGAGGTCGGCTATTAACCTCATGAAGGATTTGAAGATGTTTCCCACCGCACAGACGACGGGGTTTCTTAAGGGTACAATCTTTAGCTAAGTGTGATCGTCCACATTTCCGACGCTTAGTGTCTTTGATCCACTTGATCATCTGATTTGTACTGAACGCCTGGAAAGTGGTACACTGGCTTAAATAATCTTCGGTACTATGGCAGTATGGGCACAGAGGTCTGCTCTGTTCAGATCCCCGTGCTGGCTCTGACTGATGTGAGGGTGTCAGCACTCTAGTAACTGCTTCTGGGGGGCCGTCAGCTCCATGCAGGACAGAAGTGAGTTTATGCTTTGCCACTGGGCCTGGTTTGGGCCACACCATCTTACTTCTCTGATCCTTTCTCTGACTTGAGTTCTCAGTCTTGACCCCGGGATTTAAGCTTGAGCCACTCTGCCAGATCTGGTAGAGTGTAGGAATTCTGATGAGGCAGGTGTTGTTTGAATAAAACACACAAATCCGGAGGTAACTTGGTGAGTAAGCGTGCTGCATGTGAGGCGCACCGTGGTTCGCCATCTCCCTCTGAGCCTAATGAGTTTAGGAGACCCACGAGAGCTTGAATTTGGAGGGCGAACAAATTAAAACTGGCTATATCTCCAGGCTCTTCATTAGGGGCATTCATGACTTCTGCTATCTTAGTTAGGGCTAACTGAAAATGTAGTCCATATCTATCATTAAGCATAGTCATAGTGTCTGTGTATGGCTGAGAGGAATTCAGGAATGAGTCTGCTATTAGGTGAGCCTCTTTAAACTTGAGGTGTCCTAGGAGAATCTGATACTTGAAGAGTTTAGTTGCATCGGGAGAAAGGATGTTATCAAGGGCTAACTTTAGATGAGTGAACTCTCTAGGGTCTGGACTGGTGAAATATGGAATTGTTGGATGCGGGCCCTTATATGATGTGTCGGGAGATACAGCACTCTGAAGCCGCCCCATCAAGGAAGGATATTGTAGATTATGATCGAGATTGGACTGTGGTCTTGTCCCGCAGGCACATGCATCTGTTTCTGACTTAAAGGGACTCTTACTACGTGGCACTTGGGGTCTGCAGGGAGTAGAGGAGCTAGCAGAGCTGCCTTAGATTTACTGTTAAATTCTGCATATCCTTACAAAGGGTTTTAAATTGTCGGAATTCCTCGTGAAAGGCCACTTGATTTTCATACAGTTGCCTAACTATCTTCTCCAGGTCTTGAAGCTTTGAGTTATGCCTGACGGATGTGGGTGCAGCCTCGTCCTCTTGTAACAAAGGCTTCTCCTCTCCATCACTTCCGAAAGGCATATGTATATAAAGGCATATGTATATATCTATCTATCTATCTATCTATCTATCTATCTATCTATCTATCTATCTATGTATAAAACTATAAAAAAATTTAACTTTGATAAGGTGGGTTGAGATTTTCCACCATACCTAAAACAGAAAAAACAGAGACCCAGTTTCAGAATCTCATCTTTTCCCAATTAATAGTAATACTAAGTAATAGTGAGATGATAGTAAAATACTGAACAGGATTCAGTAATAAAAGACTTCACAAATCACTGGTGTTACACAGAGTTGATATTTCTTTGAGGCTCTAACAATGAACCGAAAAGTAACCGAATTCGCTTGCTGTACTTGGCGTTGTTTATTTATGTATTTATTTTATTTTGCCACTAAGCGCATACTATTTGGCAAAAATGTGTCGCCCTACTACCTTTGCGCGCATGTGCCGCGCGAGGCATTATGGGAATCGTCGATGTTGCTGCGTCACAACGCCTGCGTCCCGCCTTTACACGCACCGCACCGGTAAGTTAGCTTAACCGACTCCGTTTATAAAGATATCTTTCTTCTGTATAATACTATACTGTACACATCTTCAGGTTTTATACTCTGGCATTTGTCACAATTGACAGGAAATGTTGTCTATCCACTTTCATATCTTTCTTCCAGAAATAAAATGTCCTAGCAATCTATCTTGGCTAAATCTCGTCTCGGTTTGCTAGCGCAATGGCAGATTGAGTTGAAACATATTGGAGTGAATGTTTGCTGTCTTGGTCTCTAAGGACATCAACATTGTGCTAATGATTGCTATCTATCTTCTTTTGTTCTAGCCGTTTTTTTTTCAGGCGGCTAGGCTAGGCTAGCGAGCAAGGCAGCGGCACTGCACTCAATAAAATACACGCATTTGTCTGACAACTGTGGGAGGTGTCTTTCTGCTACATAATAATTTGTCCTCTGAAATGGTTGAGCTGTTGAGACATTATTTTTACTTGCTAATGAGTAGCATATAGGATAAAATTGGACGCGCTGTTACCACGGCAACAGCGATAAGGCGCTAGCGCTGCTGTATTGTTCTGGCTGGTTTGGGTGGATCCTCTTCTTTCTCGCTGCGTTTTTATTGTTGGTTGGTTTCCATGGTTACGTTTGATCCAGACAGGATGAGACTCCACCCTGGTCAAATCGTATATTAGATCAACACGGTGTAAATCAGCACGGGTGGGTTGCATGGGAGATACTGTAATTAACAATGAATCAGAATTAATTGGCCAAAATATGCCCGAGTATACAAAGAGTTTATGTCCAGTTTAGAGTAAACCATCATCGCACAGTTAACATACAGCAACTGCAGATCAGTTTTGGGCGGAAATAATAAAATGTGATAACATGAGTACAAGAAACGCAACTAAATAACCAAATGTAGAAGATAATACACACTAGCCTGATATAATAGTGCAGTGAATGTTGAGTTGGCTAAGTTGTATATTGCACATGGTTATGATATTTGAAGACAAAGACTAGTACAACCACCATATCACATCCAGACGCACATAGATGACCAAGCATAAAAGACATTACAATTTGGCCTGTGACAGAAAATGACATTTAGATGCAAGAAAAATCCTATTAAGGTGCTGTCTGTCATGTATAAAATGCTTGTTACATATTATAAACTATTATAAAAACAGTAACATACCCGATACAAAACATAACAATACAGTAACGGGCGCTTTGAGGATGGATTGGACTGTAGTTAATGTCAACAATAATGTCTGCTACGCTGACGCAGGACTACTTTTCGCTTCTGATCATCATCACTGTACCTCACAACATCGTATTGGTGCAACCCAGATGAGGATGGGTTCCCTCTTGAGTCTGGTTCCTCTCAAGGTTTCTTCCTTATGCCATCTCGGGGAGTTTTTCCTTGCCACAGACGCCACTGGCTCGCTCATCAGGGACAAACTTACTTATAAAGAACATATTTACTTTTAATCACCACATTATCTGTGTAAAGCCAATATTCATGTATAAATAACAATATTCATTGTTAAAAGTGCTATACAAATAAAAATTAATTGAATTGAATTAAGGACTTTGTGGTTGCTAGTGGTAGTTAGCGTTTTTTGAATAAAGTGTAGAAAAATAGGGCTAAGCACACTGAAATTTACCTTTGTGTAAAAATGGTTTTGCTTGAAAAATAAGTAGGTTTATCTCAAAGTTAACAGATGGCAGGAGCTATGGTTGCAAACTGTGCACAAGACTGCTTTCAAAAGAGACAATAACTAAAGTAACAGCTGTTTTTTGAATGAGAATGTCAGTGTTGGATGTGAATATAAGCAGGAAGATTCCATAGACTACAAACAGAGGTGATTATAATAGTGTTATGGTGCATAAACTCTATAAATAGATACAGGAAAAAACTGAATATTTTTATCTAGTCAGATGATTCATCCTAATTCTCAAAAAGTGCATTTATGTTGTAGAGCAGTGACCCTACAGCTTTTCGCTTAATCGGTCATGTGAAACATATGCAGTGAGATGGCGAGCACTTGGCTTTTGGAATTGGAGTCAACATCTTACGTTCATTATATAAAACACATAAACCGTTAAACACTTTTTGCATCGGAACAGCCTGTCTCATGAAACTTTCATCTGTCTTTTGCATCATTTAAGGAAAGATGGCAAATCAGTCAATGGATATCGTAGCAAAGGTGCTGGAGCAGCAAATGCTGCAAACAGCACGAATTGTTGAAGATAAGATAGACTCTGAGCTGCAGAAGCTAGAGCGGTTGGATGAGGATGAACTCGAGCGTCTCCACGAGAGGAGGCTAGAGGCTCTCAAGAAATCCCAGAAACAGAAGCAGGTAGGCATTCAGAATGTATAAATATCCACCCATACACTCATTTTAAAGTATGTCTCATACTCTAGTGCAAAATGTGGAAAGATTATTTTATCTAACAAATGTTGCATCTCAGTCAGAGTCTGAACCCAATTTGTGTCTTATAAAACTTCATCACCGCATGTGTGGTATTTGTGGGAGGCTGTTAATTGAATGGAACAATGTCTGGCTAATCGGGGGGTTGGCAGTCAGTCTGGATTCAATAAAGAATACACAATTTCTTGGATTACATTTTTTGCCCCAGAGTGTATATTAGCAATGTACAGGAATATGTGAAATCATTTTCATAAAATCTTTTATTAGGCCCATTGTAATATTCTGGCTGAATATGAATGAACTCATCTAGGTAAACATTCATTGTTTTTTTGCTTAGGAATGGATCTCTAAAGGCCACGGTGAATACAGAGAGATTCCAAGTGAGAAAGATTTCTTTGCTGAAGTTAAAGACGTCAAGAATGTGGTTTGTCATTTTTACAGGGATACCACTTTAAGGTACATTTTGTATTAATAGGTGACATTTGTTCTCTCATTGTTTCTTAAAATGATAAACAAATTGTATTATTTCTTGTTTAAGATGCAAAATCCTGGACAAACACTTAAGTATCTTGGCAAAGAAGCATTTGGAGACCAAATTCATCAAACTAAATGCAGAGATGGCTCCATTCCTAACAGAAAGGCTTAAGATTAAAGTCCTTCCCACACTAGCACTGGTGAAAGATGGGAAGACTAAGGACTATGTAGTAGGCTTCACTGATCTAGGTAACACAGATGACTTCACAACTGAAATGCTGGAGTGGAGGCTGGGCTGTTCAGAGATCATCAACTACAGGTAGGCAAAAGATTCTCTAAATATATTTGTGTAATTGATAAATGATTTTGTGGCTGAAGTCTGAAAAGCTGTCTTTCCTTCCTTTAGTGGAAATCGCTTTGAGCCCCTGCAGTTGGTAAGAAATCGACAATGTTTACCAGAGTGGAGAAAAAGACCATCAGAGGAAAAGACTATGACTCCGAATCTGATGACGATTAGAATATGTTTTTCCTCATGTCTTATTACATAAGCATAATAGACCGAGCATAAAAATGACTAACTGCATATGTACAGATCAGAGCAATCAGCACAGATGTTTTACTCAGTTTCTTGAATTCTGGAAATAGTAATGATCACATATTGGGGGAGTTTATTTAAATTAAAAGTGAAAGATTTATCAGGCTGATAGTACAGATGGGACTCTTGAAATACTTGTGTTTTTATAGTTCTAAAAACACTAATTCTATTTGGTTCTTAGATTGATGTATTTAACTTACTACATCTTTTCAGATGCCCCTCTGAATATTAACCTCACATTTGCTAAAACATAGAATTTAGCTCTAGGGACTTATGAATATCCCCAAGTGCCAAGGAAGCTACCATTACCAGAATTGCTACTGTATGATCCATGTGAATAGAAACTTTTGATTTTTTTGTAGCACTCATTAAAAGAAACTTTACTCATCACTGTTGTGCAGCTTGTCCTGTTTTACATTTTTTTAATCTCAATATTGTTTTTACACATCTTTTACACTCAAAATGCTATTTTATTAACAGTATTATATCAGGTCCTATACGCACTGACAGGAAAAACCTATTAGATATTTTACCATCGTACAGTCACAACTAATAGGATGGTTGTGGAAAAAAAAAAATTTGAAGACAAATTCTCAGTTTTTTAATGTTTATTAAACAAGATGAGAGTAAAGTAGAAGACTTAAGACTCTACAGATTTTTGTGTTGCTGACATTTGATGCTTTATGACCAGCTCTCCTTTACTGTTCAGATATGAACCTGCCATTTCTCCTTCTGAAGGTAGTCCATTAGGAAGTTTCAAGGGTTGGATCCTACATAACAAAGTAAAAATAATATCAGTAGTGCATCACTGATGTGACCTTCTGCAAAAGAAGACATGATCATCTTTCATTGTCTTTTTAAAGCAATTATCGAACTTTGGTACATGGTATCACTAGTGTGTTAAAACAGGCAGTGTGCTCTTTGCTTTCACTCTTATTCCAAGGCTGCTAATTTGGCTAAATAATTCTGTCATTGAACTGTGTTGCAGCTCTGAAAATGAATACATTTAGTTCTGGTTTTTCGTTCTTTCTTTTTTTAACTGGAGAGTGCAACTAGGTTAATCAAGTTACACATGTTGTCCCTATTTCAGCACCAAGCTACCTGTTTCCACTATTGTGTATCTGTGCTGCTTAAACTGGCTACTTCTAAACCAAGGTACCACAGTGGTACTACAGAGTGGTTAAAATACCTCTTTAGCAGCACAAAAATCCTTCTGGCCAAGTGAAACATGCTATTGCAGTAACTGCCAAAGTGTCTGATTCTTTTTTTAGTGGGTTTTTATATATATACTTTTTTACCTATAGTCATGCTTTTATCATATGATTATGATGTCTGTTCACATGTCAATATGGTTCATATAAATATATGGCAGTTATGTGATATAAAAGCTCTGTGTAATACTAGACATTATATAAATGCACTACTACTCTAAACCCTTTGATTATAAATTAAAGAATGCATTAAAACAGTGTAAGAAAACTCACCTAACCAGGTGTTTAATAATTTTCAGTTGGTTATTCACTGAAGGTGTGTTCTTATGTAGTCTGGGCTCATGAGACTGCAGAAGCAGCAAAAAAATTAATTAACAATAAGTGTGCATTAGTCATTCATACCTCTGAGTTTAAAGTGGAAACATATCTAAATATGTGATAAAATAAATAGATTAATTCTGGGAAAGTGTCCTGGAATGAAATCACAAGAAAGTTAAACTTTTATTTATGTGGTTATGCTGCCTAAAGCAAAATTGAAAAAATCCTGGATGTAAAGTAGCTCACCTTCAGTAAACCCAAACTCTTCACCACCTTTTTCTCCCAGTAAGGTCGCCCCTTTGTGCTCTTGACCCGAGTCACAATGTGGAGTTTATGTGGTTGCTCTGGATCACCTCCATAGATTTCATGTTCCTTAGAACACTCTTCAAATACCTAGATTGTAGAGACATTTAAAATGGTGATAAAATAACATGATCAAAGAATCTTTGCAAATTAAACATTTACCACAGAAGTATAAACTGAATAATTTAGCTCTAGTTTCCCCAGAACTTCCCACTAAGGCAGGAAACTGTGGTTTTAAACTACAATAAGCATGGAAAATGATACTTTTAATACAGAGTAAATAACGGCCTTATATAATAAATACGTATTCATTTATATATTTGTTGTACAATAGACATTCATCCGTATACACAATAGGAACTTTTGTGAACTAAAAATTACAGTTTTAAGCAAAGAGCTTCAGTTCATGTTCACATACACCAGAATGAATGAAAAATGTGATCTCTGTGACTTTAAACCTTTTTACCATAAAAACATGAATCTTAGGACTATTGGGAGAACAGACTTACCAAAACTAGACAGTTGTTGACTGTTGTTTTCCATCCATCTTATTTTCTGGTGTATGCACAATGTTTTTGAGCTCAGCACAGTTGTAAAGGTTGCATACTCGAGTTATGAAGTCTTTCTGGCACATTTTCATCTTACCTCTCTTAATAACAAGATGCTTCAGTCTGCAAACTCTTTACACACAATGTTTTTGTTTAATAGTGAAAAACACTAAGATCACCACAGATTTTCACCTCCCCATCCTGGTGGCTGATGTGAACATCACCCGAATCTGATGACTGACTAATTAGATAACTGTTTGGCGTGTATATAGCTCAAGATTCAATATTTGTATTTGTCACAAACAAACATTTATATGCAGAATACAACGCTCAGAAATCGTGCTGTAGAAGTGTTTAACATAATCATTTATAAATACTATTAAGAACCTAATGCTTAATAATCTGCATAAACAATAGATTTTTTATAGACCTACCTGAGGAGGAATGCGAGATCTTGTAAATTTGCTCCGGCACACCATGTATACTGGAAGTGTAGTAGCTTCTGACACATTCTACAATAACAAGTTGACAGTGTATTTGTTAACCTGAAGAAAAGAGCAAAATCAATGTAAGAAAACACAGTTGTATCTGTACCTTTGCCAAAGCACTGACAGACATGAGGACTCGACCCAATCCTGCCATTTCTGCTCTGGATGATGGAGGCTCACATGTATACCAAGGTTATTAGTGTTTTCACTTGTGCTACCCGGAAAATTAAACACGAAACTATCCACTGCATTCAAATATATCGTAAGATTTACTTCACCTAAATCTACTAATGAACAAGATTACAGAAACTATAAACTGTCAAGTGCACAAATCAAACACATTAAGTGCGTCAAGACGAAGCGGAAGCGGAAATCGGTCCCTCCATATAACATGTATTAGGAGTCCGCGTTGAGTATTTTGGGTTCCGTTGCTTAAAAAAACATATCTTTTTATTTATATTAAACACTTATTCGATACGAAATATTAATTTGCTACTACAATCTACATGATAACTGTACTTTTAAGGGTAATGTAATTTTAAGAAAGTTATTTTACAGTACACCTAGAAGACCAGAGAAATACTTAAGTATTCTATCTGTTATAGGATCTGTGATACGAATCACACAGGATTAGCAAAACACTTTTTACATTTTCACGATTACGTTACGAAATTAGATTTAATAAACAAATAAACAGGAAACGGAAAGTTCAAATAAATTAAACAACACAGCAGGTGGCGCTAAAATACAATAGCGTTGTTAATTTCTCCTCAATTTATAGAAGAAGAAGGAGATCTTAACGACTAAATGAATATCAGGAAGTGCTCAGTTCGAGAATCTTTTCCAAGTAGATTTTAATTAGATAAAGCGGCAGATATTCAGGAAAGAAGTGAGGAAGAGAGACAGTCATGGCACAGAACACTCTGCCTGGCATGGAAACATCAGCCGTGTCTGTATTAAAGAGAGCTGTAGAGCTTGATCAGAGTTCACGCTTTCAGGAATCTCTCGTGTGCTACCAGGAGGGCATTCAGCTACTTATAGACGTGCTGAAAGGTAAACAAAATCCCCATTTAAAGCATAAACATCCGCCAAACATTAGTAACATTTGTAAAAACCCATTAAATTACTCAAATGTATGAGTATTTATTTATAACTATGGTGAGACTGATTTTTATGTCATATGTTCTAACTGTTGGGTTTTCTGAATGAAGTGTCATAATCTATCGAAATCTGTCCTCTTATAATACAAATTCAGATCAGATTTCAGTAAAAGAAAGAAACAAACCCATTTATGTGTTGGTAACTGATTTAATTCATAATTAATTTAAAATGTAATAAATACAATTGGAAGGAATTAAAATGGCGAAAACCATTTGAATCTTTATATCCTCCATATTTGTTATAGTAGCTCATTATTGACATGGGGGGGAAACTATTTGTTATAGTAGTCACAAATACAGTATATATTGAAGGAGTGTGATAAATGTTTTTTTTTTTTTTTCCTTCATTCATCAAACATGTCCTATCCCCAGCAATGAAGGATGAATCCAAAAAGGTCCACTACAGAGAAAAGATAAAGGGTTACATGGACCGAGCTGAGCAGATAAAAGTTCACCTAAACAAAGTGAAAGAAGGTAAAATAAATAAATGAATAGAAAATAAAGATGCATGCTTCGAGCATGTCTCAGAAGCTATCTGAGACCACGGTGTTCTGTAGTATGTTTTAAGCAGATTGTAAACCATTTCATTGCAGACCATCACATGGACTGTTTTGAATGTTTGTTGTTTAACAACTGATAATATTTTTTGTTTATTTTTTTCTATCAGAAGGGAAATACCATGAGCAGATTAAAATTGCTGACAGTGACACAGGTTTCAGCTATGAGACTCTTTTCAAGCCATACATTAGAGAAGGACTGACTGAAGTTTGGGTTGAAGACCCTTATATCCGCCATGTGCACCAGGTAACCGCAAAACCAGCCTGCTTTAGTGCACATTAATTAGTTTTATTTTTTTTATCAAGAAAATAACATTGCAGCGTTCTATGTTTCTACTTTGCAGCTGTATAACTTTCTGCGTTTTTGTGAAATGCTGCTAAAGGCCAAATGTAACGTTAAGAAGATTAACCTCCTGACTTCACAAGATGAAGTGAGTATTGATTAGTTTCTGTATGAGACTGTAATTATGCTATTAATCTGAAATATTACAGGTTATGCTTTTCAACACAATATGTAATTTGTGTAGGATTGCTCCTCACAGCAAGAGAATGCCCTAACAGAAATCCGCCAGTCTTTACAGTGTCAGGATATTTGTCTGGACGTTAAATACTCCTCCACTATTCATGACAGGGAGATCAGGTAATACAGATCATACGAAACACTATGTTATGATTTTTATTTAATACAAATTAACAAGCATTTGTTTATTTGCTCAGATTTGATAACGGTTGGATAATAAAGATTGGCAGAGGGCTGGATTACTTCAAGAAACCTAAGGTAAGACCTATATGAAACACATATTCCTATATCTTATTCTATATAGTTTCTCTTTTTAGTATCTTGTGGTAAATAGTAATGTAAATCTTTTTTTCTTTAAAGGGTCGATTCCCCATTGGCTACTGTGATTATGACCTGAGAGAATGTCATGAGACTACAGTGGATGTCTTCCATTCAAAACACACAAAGAAGACATAACCAAAAAAAATGCATTTGCATTTAGGGAATTTTAGTTGCCCTATACTATATACTACTTGGATTATAAGGTTTATACCTGTATTTTATTTTAAACTCTGTTAAGGGTTTGCTATTTATAAATTATTCAGAGTGCTGAGCACTAAGTGCCTAATATATTAATTTGCATTTTACTGACCACCACAGTTACTATTGCACAGCTCACTTTTTCGGCCAAAAACCCAATTTTAAAGGCTCATAATTATAAATATAAGGAAGAATGGGCATTTTTGTATTTCTTGCCATAAACCATGACCATGCTGTGCAACAAAAAAGTGTGATGGATGTGGCTCTGGAAGAAGTCTAACGAAATGGTCAAAATAAATCTGTAGACTTTTAATTATTTGTAAATATTTTATAGATCTGCCCAACACTTCATTATAAATAAATCTTCTGTGACCCTATACACATAGGAGACACCACAAAGTTGAGACCATGCACTGTGATCTCAGGTAACTATGTTTGCAAAGGTTTTTTTTAGCTCTTTTGAGAATCAGCTTAAAACCATTCATGCATGTTTCTGAAAGTGCCATGTATATAATTATTAATTTTGTTTTTAAAGCTTCAATTACTATAAAGCCTTACATTATGGACTTTTATATAAGATATGATGCAATGTCATTACCTTATTTGTAATAAAATAATAAGCCTAAATGCAGTGATTAATTTCTCAAAAATGAATTAACCTGTAGATGATCATCCCTAATTTATATGAATATTTAGGGTCGTTCGGAACGCATTTTCCCTGCTGCTTCTTCTTCCAGCTTCCCCCATCAGGGGTCACCACAGCTGATCATCTGTCTCCATACCCCCCCTGTCCTCTACTTCTGCCTCTTTTAAACCAACTACCTGAATGTTTCCCTCACCACATCCATAAACCTCCTCCTTGGACTTCCTCTGTTCCTCCTTCCTGGTGGCTTCATCCTCAGCATTCTCCTGCCGATATATCCCATGTCCCTCCTCTGCACATTTCCAAACCAATCTCAATTGTGCCTTCTTCACCTCCACCTCCAAAACGACCTACATGCTCTCTGATAAACATATTTATAATCCTGTCCATCCTCGTCACTCCCAACGAAAACCTCAACATCTTCAGCTCTGCCACCTCCAGCTCCGCCTCCTGTCTTTTAGTCACTGCCACTGTCTCTAAACCATACAACATTGCAGGTGTCAAAACAGTCCTATAAACTTTTCCACCCACTCCACCCTGCCTGCACTCTTTTCTTCACTTCTCTAACACACTCTCTATTACTTTGCACTGTTGACCCCAGGTACCTGAACTTCTCCACCTTCTCCACCTCTTCTTGTCCTCCTCCACATGTACTCTGTTTTACTCCTACTGACTTTCATTCCCCTTCTCTCCAGCACATACCTTCACCTCTCCAGGCTCTTCTCAACCTGCTCCCTACTCTCACAACAAATAACAATATCATTCGCAAACATCATAGTCCACAGAGACTCCTTATCTGACCATGTATGTCAACCTGTCCATCCGCACTGCAAACAAGAAAGGGCTCAGAGCTGATCCTTGATTCAGTTTAACTTCCACCTTAAACCAGCCTGTCGTTCCTACTGCACACTTCACTGCTGTCTCACTGTCCTCATTCATGTCCTGCACCACCCTCACATACTTCTCTTACACACCTGACTCCTAATACAATACCACAACTCCTCTCTCGGCACCCTGTCGTTCACTTTCTCTAAATCTACAAATACACAATGCAACTCCTTCTGGCCTGTAGTTCTCTGTGAAATACATTCTTTCCTTCATTAAGCTGTATGTTATTAGAGAAATATCACTGATATAAATTGGGAATATTTTGGCATCATTATGTACAGTGAATTTTTGCTTTTGTACACAATTTATTAAAAAACATTTTTTTTAACCATTTCCTTATTGTACTTATTTTTGCAGACTACAGTCTACAAATTTGTCTGTACCTCTGTGGCTCTACTTTTCTCTGCCAATACACAGTCTAAACTTGGTCACCTCTCTCCTCATTATTAGTTTTTAGACCAACACTCAGCTGGGTTTGCTTATCCAGTACCTCACAAAACCTAGTAGTCCAAACTGCTCTCCACCAGGATAGTTTACCCAAAAATTAAATCATTCACTCACTCTTTTGTCATTACATACCTATATGGTTTTCTTTCTACAGCATAAAAATATTTAGTTGAAGAATGTTGGTAACCAAACATTGCTGGTACCCATTCATTTCTATTGTATGGACAAAAAACAATGCAGGTCAAAGGATCCTACCGTTGTACCCTCCTTCGTCAAAATATCATCTTGTGTGTTCTAAAAAGGAAAGTCATACAGTTTTGAAATGACAAGAGGTGAATAAATGATGAGAGAATTGTAATTTTTTGTAAACTTTTCCTTTAATACTAACATTATTTTAATACATGTTTTTACTAATACAATTTATAGGTGCTAAAACCTTTACATTGACAATTAAGACTTTACACGAACTTTACACTGGGCATAGCAAGGTGCGATGGGGAAAAATATATGGTGTAGTTACCTTCTGCGGTTTCCTCTGCTGGTCCAATGAGACTGGTGTGGAGATTTTTTTTTATTTCTTCTTTTGGAATCCTGATGTTTGGGGCCATTTCATTTACATATGTTTCCATGTCATTGCCAAGTCTGTTAAAAATCATTGTCATTTCATGCAGCATCTTAAATACAAAACATTTGTTTACTTCAGGTGCATATATTCAAATTACACACTTTCAGCCAAACAAGTTCCTAAAGTCAGCATGAACTGAAGGCGATGTATAATATTTTTTTTATCTGACTTGCACAAAATGCAACAAAATGTAAAGTGTTTACACCCAAGCTGTGGCATTCCAAGAAAAGGAACCTGCTAGCAGGCCTCTCTTCATAATCTGTACTCTTTAGAAAAGATTGCCCTTTATCCGGTTCTTGACCTCAGAGGCTACCTGTGGTTGCTTTTATACAACTCCAGGGTGATGGCATTAAGGTGTTCTTGGAAACTTGTCTTATCCTCATTATTACTTCCAGGTCCAACACAATCTGTGAAAGGAATACGGTATTGTGCAGTACATCATGATTAATCGAATTCACAGAATAAAATATTTAAGATTGAAACATCAAACTAATTTATAACTTAAGGAAAACTAAACCAAATACCTCATGTGAACAAGCAGAATCATTATATGCCATTATATCTAGTGTTTCTCTTCTACATTTTGCACTCTGAAATAATGTAAATGTTTAATGATGTAAATCAGTGTTATGGGTTCTTAAAGATATTTCAATGACGTAATGTTATTCTGTCCAGCTGCTACAATACCGAATAAGTGATTATCGATATGTTTATGTAAATGCTACTCATATGCAAAGTAGATTTATTTTAGTAATTCAATACAAAAAGAGAAACTCATTATATAGTTTCATCACACACAGACTGATATATTTAAAGTGTTTTTTTTTCTTTTATTTTGATGATTATGGCTTACAGCTAATATAATCTCAGAAAATTTTAATATTGTGAAAAAGTTCAATATTGGAGACTTGTAGTATCACACTCTAATCAGCAAATTAAATCCAAACACCTTCCAAGGTTTTCTGAGCCTTTAAATGGCAGCTCAGTCTGGTTCATGGGCTACAACTGATGCATTCTTGTGTCTAACCACTCCTGAACCAGAGACAATGTCAGAGGTGTCTTACCTGGGCAAAGGACAAAAAGGACTGGACTGTTGCTCAGTAAGCCAAAGTCCTTGTTTTAGATGAAAGAAAATGTTGCATTTCATTTGGAAATCAAGGTCCCAGAGTCTGGAGGAAGAGAGAAGAGGCACATAATCCAAGTTGCTTGAGGTCCAGTGTAAAGTTTGCACAGTCAGTGGTGGTTTGGAGAGTCATGTCATCTGCTGGTGTTGGTCCACTGTGTTTTATCAGGTCCAAGGTCAGTACAGCCGTCTAACAGAAAGTGTTAGAGCACTTCATGCTTCCCTCTGCTGACCAGCTTTATGGAGATGCTGATTTCAATTTCCAACAGGACTTGGCACCTGCCCACACTGCCAAAAAGACTAATACCTGGTTTAAGGACCATGGTATTTATGTGCTTGATTGGCCAGCAAACTTGCCTGATCTAAACAAAAAGTTATACTTAGTTGAAATGACGTGTTATCTACTGACCATTTATCAACCATGGTTATCTGGGGGGAAAGGGGAACAGAACATAAATAACACTTTACAAACAAAATATGCATTAAACACTAACAAACTAACTGGAAAAATGAGAGACAGGCAAAGGTTCACCAAGTCACCTTTCTAGAACTCACTCTAATACTGGTATTTTTTTTCGGAGTCTTGTTGATGTTGATAAATGTATTTAATGTGTTGTAAATATGTTTGGTTAATCAGTGAATAATCAGCGCAGTGGGATGCAATCAACCTATTAATTATATATTTCTCCTTGTTTCGGCTGCTCCCGTTAGGGGTCGCTAGAGCGGATCATCAGGCTCCACTCCACCCTGCACTCTACATCTGCCTCTTTCACGCCAACTACCTGCATGTCTTCACTCACCACATTGATTGCTTTATTTATTTATTTATTTATTTATTGCGACTTTTTAATTCATTGATTAATAAATCAATTAATCAGTGGCGATGACGTCGTTGTATGGAGATCCCAAGGTCCATTGCGATTTTCCACTCGGTAAGTAGAACAGTTCATTAATATAGATGGGAACAATGCTTAAATTTACGGAACAAAAACTGTTTATTAAGGTCAAAAAGTTGTGTTTAGAACCTTTAGAAGTGCAAGGTAGCAGTTTCGTGATGCAGTAAATCAGAGGTCCCCAACCTTTTTTTTGCGCCACGGACCGGTTTAATGGCACACCAGATTCTGTGACCATCGTATGTTGTGACCATAGAGGGCGCTGTTGCTAAAATGCAGCTTAAAATAGATCGTCTAGAGAAGTTCGCTACGCAAACAGCGTAAATGCAAACATCGGCATCCCCTGTTCATTAAATGTTGTTGCGAGAACGCGCTTAGCGCTGTGCACGTTACCTTGAACGCGCGTGGAGAACAGTGCCCTCGTGCTGCAAAGAAACAGTTGCATGCGCCATTAACTGTTCATAAAAGACTCATTTACAGTACTTAAAAAAAGCTATTCAAATGCTTTTGCCTTCGCTATTCTCTTGACTGCTATTTTTAAAACTACCCTAAAAGTTATTTATTAATTAAGGCTAATATAATGTAGTCAGATGTGGATGCTTAAGACTGTTAATTGTGTATATATTTTTATTTTATTCATTATGTTAACATTATGTATGAAAGTGTGTGTGAATTCGGAAAACATTTGAATTATTGTTATTCGGTAATAAATTGCTGAATAATATAGTGGAATTCATTATTGTTCTCCATATTCATTCTAGTGATGCATAACTCCCCATAACACCCCTTCCCCCCGCCCCACCCCCATTTCACAAAACAACTTCAGTGCAGAGTTGATAATTACAAGCGAAATAAAGTGCTGAAGCGCAACAGTACTTCTGCAGATGATACAAGCACTGTTTCAGAAAATAAGAAGAAACGAAAAGATTTCTATGGCTGTATTATATTGGAATCTGTGCCTGTCAATATGGATGTGCAGATGATGGGAAAAAAAAGAGATGCAAGAAATGTTCATGACAAATGACAGGAATGAAAAACATTAAGACGTTAATGTCAGACACCTTGGTATCTCAGAGAATCTGGTAAAGACACACAGCTCCTTAAAGAAGAATGGCCGTACCTATTCTCACTTGTTGGCATGAAGAAACACTTCAAACTTTTAACTGGTGTCCATCTAAACAAGGCATTTTTCATGACAACTACATTTTCAAAGGTTCTTGACTACTTACAGTCTCGTCCAATTAAGAAGTTAGCTATGCCTGCAGAAGACAGAGCTGAAATCCAAATTAGTCGTGGACCCTCTGGGGCAGTGTTGATGCTACTTTCACACTTCAAAGAGGAGCATACAAAATGTTCCACATTGTTGACAAAGCATGCATTGCAAATGAGGTGGAGACTGAAAGACTGCCACCCACACCATGCATTATTGTATGTAATAAGTTAGAGGCAATAGTATTTGTGTGCATTACATGCAAAAACTGAAACATTTAAAGTAATGGATTTGCCTGTGTGACTATTTTTCCCTACAGGAACGAGTCCAGTATCTGCAGCAGCTTTCATGGTGGCAGCAGACCAGGTGGTGATAATGGAAAATTTGAAAAGCTTCACTGATGCATTGGTTAGCATGTTCATCTGCTACTACATTTTCAACATGCACTACCCAGTGGAACTTGGGTCCACACTGGAGTTCCTTCAAAGGTAAATGTGCCCTAAGTCTCTTGTGATAGGGAATATTTTTTAAGCTAGATTCTTCTGTTTTTCCCAGTTTTTTTTTATTTGTATTACAGCGAGTTGATGTTTTGTTGATATCAAACATTTTTGTATTTCGTACTACTCCTTTACAAACAGGTGCATATTTAAGATCAATCCTGAAAAGGGCTCCAAAACTGAGCGTCTGGAATAGAAAAAGTGCAATGCAGTGAACCCGAAGGTCCTGACCCTTTTAACCCGGATTTCTGAGTTTAAATGGAGGTTTTAGTTGGTAAGTTGCTTATTGTCACTTTGCTTTCTTCTATTACATTATTGTACATAACTGAAAAATAAACACTCAGCGTAGACACTGCAGTGGCACAAGTACATTTTTTAATATATTATTAAATATAGGATACTGTACTTTTAACAGTGTAATTTATATAAATGAACAGATCACATGTTAAATGTTGACGACATGTGTAAAATATATAAAAGGTGCACCATTATTTATCATCAGTGTTACTTTTGTAAATTGCAACAGCTATCAAAGATCCTTAACACAAACACTTTGGATTTGATGACTTTGCCCCTGTGGCACTACCATATCAAGTAAAAACCAGCATTACGAAAATGGCATGCATTAATAAACATAACAGAAAATGACAGATGATCAGTTAAACTGTGCACACCCATCTTGGTAAGAAGAAAGCATCTCTATCATCTGTCAACAAATATATGTTTTCTAGACCCTAGGAGGATGATATGAGCCAGCGTTGGACTAGGAGAACCCGTGGAAGGAATTTAAGTGTTTTGTTGGTTGGCACTATTGATGGTTTTAAGTGCAGGTTGTTTTTTTATTTTATTTTATTTCATTGCTTTTATTTATTTGATGCTTGTTTTAAAGAAGCCAATTATTTTGAGTTCTTTACTGTTTAAAAATGTTAGGGGTTTTTTTTCAGTTAAAAAATGGGAACTTTCCATACTGGACCAAGGCTTTATTCTTAATTAAAAAAAAAGGTTTGTAGTACCGTAATTTCCGGACTATTAAGCGCATGTATAAGCCGCACCCACTGAATTTGACAAAGATTTTTATTTTAAACATAAATAAGCTGCAGACCCAGACTCAACGTGTTAGAACGGCTTGTAACTAAACAGTAGCCCACCATGAAAGTCATTGTTCACTGTCTTCCTCCTTCCTTTCACAATTATTTCTCTCGGGAGTTTTTCTTTTGGCATCGTCGTGCGTTTAAAAATCACCATCGGTGAAGTTTTTCTCCCGATGCTGTGCAGCTCAGAACACAGGTGAAGAGTGTTTTTTAATGCCCGGTTGTTTTCAGCATGACAAATAATTCTCATTTCCTGTTGACAGTCCAAATGAGCGGCAGGCAAACGTCAGAGGAACCGCATCCATATTTATGAAGTGGTGCGGCCCGATTCAGTGGGAGCGCATCTGATTTAATATAAAGAGTTTAATTGGTTTACCTGAACCAGTTCGGCAATTTCATTAGTGTAATGTTTTGGTGTTCAGTTTTTTGGCTTGAAGTTTGTGAAACCGGGAAAAACCCAGGAAAAATCCATAAATAAGCCGCTATGTTGTTTAAGCCGCAGGATTCGAAGCGTGGGAAAAAAGTAGCGGCTTATAGTCCGGAAAATAAGGTATTAGGCAAGTGAACATTTTGTACTCAAAGTTGATGTATTAGAATAAAATAAAAAAAAACAGCAAGCACAAGGATTTAATTGAGTTTGACTTTTCATACTATTTATTAAAAAGGATCTTACGATTATGATAATTTATATTATTATTATAAATTTTTTCCCCCCAGATGACAATTTGTTTGGATACGGTACTATCCAAACTACTGGCCTGGCATGTCAGCAGACATAGAGAAATGGGTAGGCTTATGCACTGTATCAACATTTCCCTTACTGACTTCATAAATTCAATACCTTTTTAATTATATAGTAATAAGAAATTCATATAATTTAAATGTCCAGGTATCACAGTGTACAGTGTGCCAGAATCATAAGAAAGATATAAAGCTGAAAACAGACCGCAAACTGATCAAGGTAAGAAGAGCAAACTTTTTAAATTAAATTATAATATAATAAAATAATTTTTACACTTTATTTCTTGATATTTATAAAATATGTAAAATCTTAATTTCCTAATAATCATAACCATTTTCAATTCATGTCTGTTTTTGCAGGTCAAGACTCCATTCGAACTGGTTGGAATGGACTTAATTGGAAAGTTGGCCGAATCTGACCAGGAAAATCAGTATATATGTGATAATAGATTATTGCACGAGATGGGCACAGGCATATCCCCTTAAATCAAAGTCTGCTGCAGAAGTTACACAATCCATATAAAAATTTGTTTAGCAACTTGAAGTGCTGAAACGAATTTTGACAGATCTAGGCAGAGAGTTTGTCAACACAGTAAGTAAATTCTGCTTCACAAATATTTTTATTTATGGAATGTTCTTTGTTGTGTAAACATTTTTAGATAAAATGACAAAAAACGGTTTTTAACATATTATATAAATATGAATAAATATCTTCTGTAGATCAACACTGAGGTCTGCAAAATGCTTGGCATAAAAATAAGTCTTTGTGCCCCATACCACCCTCAGACCAACGGATTGGTGGAGAGGCTCAATGGCACTTTACGGAGGTGAAGAATGCATCCACAACAGTTAATAAACATAAGAACATAAAAATTACATAAGATTAATTTGTTTTTCTATACATGGTACCTGTTTAGATTCAGGAAACACCTAGGCCTTGATGTTTTTTAGATGAATGCATGTTCCTTTTGTTTAAATTCAACAAAAGAGGTGAATAACACAAACACATAAGAATTTCACAGTGAATCGCTGAAAGCATGTTCTGTAGACAGAATAGTCCAAATGTGAAATATTTGTATTTAACAGCTGTATGTTATGTAAGACAGAGAACAGGAAATGTAATATAGTGGACTGTCTCAATTCCATAGTCAAACATGGAGATGGAAGTTGTAATGGGTTCTGGTTTTGGAGCATGGAGGGTTGGGGATACCAACGTACATTTTCATCATGCTATTCCATCTGGAATGCGGCTTATTGGAACCGAGCTCTGTAATCATTTTTTAGAGAGAAAACAGTTGGCTGGAATGTTATCTATCATGGCCAGTTACCACAAGAAATACATTTTTAATTTGTGATGAACAACACTTTGGCAAATTTTACAGGAGGCATGGCAAAGTATTTCAGCTGAAAGTTTGCAGAAATTAACTATCCAGATGCAGAATCCAGGGTTGTGATGTTAAAGAATGTCATTATGCCTGCAGAAACAAAGACAGTCCTTTCCAGGAAGTCACAGGAAAAACAGACTTTTAATACACTTTTTTTTTTTACAGTCTATATAACAGTTTGTCAACTGTTACCTCGTCTGCCACCATTATCTTTAAAATTTTTGGTACATTACGTTTAATAACCGAATTGTGTCCTTTCCACCCTTTTTTTTTTTAAATTATCAAGAATAATAGCAGGATTCAACCAGATTCATCATGGTATAGGCTGGCCAGGCTTGGTGTCAGGTATTCACTCTGCCACGCCCCCCTCGGTAGCTGTCAGGTATTCACTCTGCCACGCCCCCCTCGGTAGCAGTCACGCTGCCTCGTTATCCCGTGCCTCCCTTGAATGCCGACAGCTGTGGCTCATTAAAGATTAGACTATATAAACTCATGTTCTCGAGTCACAGAAATGTTTTTGCATGAGCTTACTTTGTCTATGTATTTCCACATTCATGATTACTATTAGCTTATTGTACATTTTTAGTTTTGTTCTGTATTTCAGGTGACAAATAAGTGGGCTTATAATGATACTGATGAAGTAGATTCTGTTAAAGACCAGTGTGCAAACAGATGATGATGTTCTAAAGCTTAGAAGAACCAAAAGCATTTTGGTATGACCCTTCACACTATTAATATCAATAATTAGTTGAAAGACTGAAGTAACTCACTATTTGCAGAAAGAATTATTTCTTTGATAAGTTGTACGATACAAGTAATAGTGGCAATCCTGAGAACATTTCCACTTTGAATTCTAAAATGGCGAAACTGTTTCCGTCCGGTAAGCTTTATTTTTATTCTTTAATATATATTATAACTTAAAGCATAGCACCATGCAAACTTAGCGTCTGTGGTGTTCTGTGGCTTTTATTGAATTTTTTTCTTTTTTGAGTCTTGCAGTAATATTTCCCCAGATATTTTAGTTGATTTATGCTAAAGTGTGCCTTTTTATGCTCATCATTTAACACACTTAAATTAGGTTCAATAAATTAAATGTAATACAATTAAAATAAAATTAAGTTATTTTAAATTTACAGTCTGAGAGTACTATGAATTTTACTCAGTCCCTTGTAGAATGCACACCATCCTTACACACAATATAGTTATTGAGAAAACAGTTAGTAAGTAAGAAAACAAACAATTTGCATGAGTAATTTGTTGTTTTTATCTTATTTAGATTTAAATGAGCTTTGTAGGATCAGATGACTCAAGTGTGGATAGTGGAAAGGAATATATTCCAAATCCCAAGGACAAAAGCACAGACAGTGACAGCAACTTGGAAATAGCTACGCAGACTAGAAGCAAGTCTCCCATTAAGAGCACAGGCAAGTCTTCCGGTCAGAGCGCAAGCAAGTCTCCTGGTAAGAGCAGAAGCAAGTCTCCCAGAAAGAGCTCACACTTCAAATTTTCCAGCCAGTTTGGGTCCAAGGAAAATAAACAAACTGTTTTGATAAACAAACTGTCCAAGATGCTGATGATTTCATCCAGCTTTAAAAGAAAGTTGGAAATTTTATATGGCGAGCCAGGCCCTAACTCAGCTTAATCAAGCCAAATAGAATGCTCCTCAACTGCTACCATTAACACAGGATGTTCAAAATCTTCATTTCCATTTATCTGTAAAACAGCAGCAATACTTAATTATCCTAAACTTCACCCTCAAACTGGAAAGACCTCGCTAAAGTGACGCTGGCACAAGTTATCCTTTTCAACCGTCGGAGAGAAGGAGAAGTATCCAGAATTTCCTTGTCTGCTTACTTATCTAGAGACGCATCAGAAACACAAGAAGAGGAGAACCTGGCTCTTACACCACTGGAGCAGAAGCTGTGCAAACATTTTAGGATAGAGAGGAAGGAAATTTCCTCTTCTCTTCACCCCAATCATGAGGGAATCGCTTGATCTGTTGACTAAGAAGCGAGAAGAATGTGGGGTTCTGAGGAAAAAATAATTTTATTTGCATTGCCACATTCTCGTAGCAGCTTCAGGGGTTACATTTGCCTCAAGGAGTTTGTGGGAGAATGTAAAAAACTAAAAAATCCAAGAGTTTTAACTTCTACAAAGCTCAGGAAACATATTGCAACCCTCTCGACCGTTCTGAATCACAAGAACAATGAACTCGATCAATTAGCAGATTTCTTTGGGCATAACATTGACGTCCATAAAGAGCACTACTATCTTCCAGAAGGCATGCTTCAAATAGCGAAAATAACTAAAGTACTTCTGGCTTTGGAATAAGGATATTCTATAAATTACCCTTTTAGAGACTGTTGACAAGGAGGATTCACAAGATATTATTTAAGGTTTGTGTCTTTTTTTAAATCTATTTTTTATTGGTTATTGATTAAATGGTCTGTTATTGGATGATAATTCTTACTACTGCATATTAATTTTGTTTGTGCCTTGTTTTTGTCTGCAGGTTTCCCTACTAATGTAGTTATGCAAGAAGCACAGGGATTAGGAGATGAGGCTACAGTGCTGCCCCTGCTAGAAGGTACCTACACTCTGCCCAAAATCAGAGTAAATCAAAGGTTAGTGGAATAAGTAGATTGGTGACCAGTGTATTAAATAGTAATACATGCAATACACTGAATTATAATCTTATAAAATCTATATTCTGGATCACTGCAAATTGATTTCTTTTATAGTAAGAAGAAAAGTAATTCATCAAAATAATCTTCATCCAGCCTATTTTCTAAAGCCACTTTGTTAATACAAAATTTCATATTTTAAACTTCATATTAAAAAGCTGCAGTAAATCGAAAAGTAGCCGTCAACTACTAATAGTTGATTGTAGTAAGATTTTTAATCAAGTCAAAAGTCAAGTCAAGTCAAGAAGCTTTTATTGTCATTTCAACCATATATAGCTGATGCAGTATACAGTGAAATGAAACAACGTTTCTCCTGAACCCAGGTGCTACATAAAACAACATAAAACAACAGTCACAGAACAGAAGAACACAGGGCCAGGAACTAAGATCCTCGCCACATAAAGTGCATGTGTGCAACTGGTGCAAACAGTGCAAAAGACAACACAAGACGGTGCAAAAGACAACACAAGACAGTGCAAGACAATACACAAAATATAAAAATAGCAGTAGCTCCGCCAGTAAAACCTGTCGTCACAGGATAAGGTGCACAGTAGCAGAAATGTAAACAGAATTTTGCAATTCTATAATAGTATAAAAATATGATAGCAGCAATCAAAATAAAGTGATCAGTGACCAAAGGATTGACAGAATATTGTGCAAAAAGAGCAAGTCCCGGAAGATCAGCAACAAACGGCATGTAAACATTTTGCTATAATGAGAGGTGTGAATGGTACTGAAACCTGGGTGTGTGAAGTGAAGTGTATGTGTGTTGAGTCCGGTTGTACAGATCAGTCACTCAGTTGTGTGTAAGTGTGTGTGTGTGTGTAAGTGTGTGTGTGCGCGTGTGTGTGTGAGAGAGAGAGTTCAGTCCAGATGTTTGTTCAGGAGCCTGACGGCTTGCGGGAAAAAACTGTTACACAGTCTTGTTGTGACGGCCCGAATGCTTCGGAACCGTTTTCCTGATGGTAGGAGCGTGAAGTATGTGTGTGACGGGTGTGTGTGGTCATCCACAATGCTGTGTGCTTTGCGGATGCAGTGTGTGGTGTAAATGTCCATGATAGAGGGGAGAGAGACTCCGATGATCTTCTCAGCTGTCCTCACTATCCTCTGTAGGGTCTTGCGATCCGAGACGGTGCAGTTCCCAAACCAGGCAGTGATGCAGCTGCTCAGGATGCTCTCGATGGTCCCTCTATAGAACATGGTCAGGATGGGGGGAGGGAGATGAGCTTTCCTCAGCCTTCTCAGGAAGTAGAGACGCTGCTGGGCTTTCTTGGTGATGGAGCTGGTGTTAAGTGACCAGGTGAGGTTGTCCGCCAGATGAACACCAAGGAATTTGGTGCTCTTGACGATCTCCACTGAAGATCCATCGATGATCAGTGGAGAATGGTCACTCTGTGCTCTTCTGAAGTCAACAACCATCTCTTTGGTTTTGTCCACGTTCAGAGACAGGTTGTTGGCTCCACACCAGGCTGTTAACCGTTGCACCTCCTCTCTGTATGCTGACTCGCCGTTCTTGCTGATTAGACCCACCACGGTCATGTCATCAGCAAACTTAATGATATGATTCGAGCTGTGCATTGGTGCACAGTCATGAGTCAGCAGAGTGAACAGCAGTGGACTGAGCACACAGCCCTGAGGGGCTCCAGTGCTCAGTGTGGTGGTGCTGGAGATGCTGTTCCCGATCCGGACTGACTGAGGTCTCTCGGTCAGGAAGTCCAGGATCCAGTTGCAGAGAGAGGTGTTCAGGCCCAGTAGGCTCAGCTTCTCGATCAGGTGCTGGGGAATGATTGTATTGAATGCTGAACTGAAGTCTATGAACAGCATCCTTACATAAGAGTCCTTGTTATCCAGATGGGTGAGGGCCAGATGGAGGGTTGTGGAGATGGCATCGTCCGTGGAGCGGTTTGGACGATACGCAAACTGCATGGGGTCCAGTGTGGGTGGGAGCTGGGTCTTTATGTGCCTCATGACAAGCCTCTCGAAGCACTTCATCATGATGGGTGTGAGTGCAACGGGACGATAGTCATTGAGGCAGGACACAGAAGACTTAATAATTACTTGATAGTTTTTGATGATTGGTAATGACTAATAACGTATCTTATTATTAATCAATATTATAAATAATCAATTACTATTAGGTAAATGGCATAATTAAACTATTAAGTAATTGCAATGTTGTTTTTAAAACATTTTAAAATAGTATCCAACATTTCTATCTTGTATTGTGTAAACTATTTTCTGTGCCAGTGTGCCCAGGCAGAAGTTCCCTCCTCTGTCCAAAACAAGACCAAGTCATCAAGAAAAAGAGATGAGTTTAGAAGAGTGAAAAAGATTGTGTCAGGTATCCACCTGCCACGCCCCCTTCGGTGGCTGCCATGCCTCTGCTCTCTCATTAAAGCTCCCGGCTTCAATCACACACACCTGGGACTCGTAAACACTCATCCCCGGCTCCTACTCATGGGCGTAAATCCCCGGGGGAACGGAGGGGACATGCCCCCAATTCAAAAATTAAGGAGACAAAAATTATTTAGGGACAGGTAGAGCAGGGTCAATCAGATGTACAGTGTCAGGTAAGTGTGTTGTGCTTTTATTGAAGGGATAATGACAGAATTTTTTGTGGGGTGAACCATTTCTTTAATGTTTTCGGAGTTGTGGCTGTCCAGCAGATGAACATCACAGGCTCACTAATTTACAGTATGATCCGTCAATTTAACAAGTGTAATGTAAACAAGTTAGTTATTATGAGTATGGAAAACATCTTTTCCTGCATTTTTTCTGCTTCAGGAGTCAGTCTGTTCTGCGACAGTGAGAGTAGAGGAAGGGGCAGATTCAGAACCAGGAATGGAGCCGGAGACAGCAGAACAAAGAGATGGTATTGCCAGCACCAGAACAGGGAGCACAGTTTTTAGTCTCCATCTTAGTGCCTGCACAAAGCCCTACCAACCACCTCCCCAGTGTATCGAAAAACAAATACTTTCAAATAAGTCATTGACATTTCAAGAGAAATTGTATCAAGACTTTCCATGGCTACATTACAGTCCAACAGTGAAAGGGGTCTTATGTTTTTACTGCAACAAAGGTGTTTCAAACCAGTCCTCTTTAGGTCATAGACCTGATGCTGCTTTCGTTAGTACACGCTTTAGAAATTGGAAGAAGGCCATTGAAAAATTTACATCACACCAGACCTCTCAAGCCCACCGACATTATGTGACTGTCACTGCACCTCAGCCAAACCCAGTCAGCGCCCAGTTATCTAGTGCATGGCATAAACAGCAGGAGGTGGCAAGACATTGCTTGAGAAATTGTTAGCTCTATGCGGCATGTGGCAAGGCAAGGACAATCGTTAAGAGGCCATACTGAAGAAAGTGGAAATCTGTATCAGCTCATAAAACTTAGGGCAGAAGAGGATGATCCAGTTTTATTGAAATGGTTAACAGATCGTGCCACTGCATATGTAAGCCCTAAATTGCAGAATGAAATCCTGAACATTATGGGCAATACAATATTCCGAGGGATTGCAAGTGAGATTAGGTCTCCAGCCCTTGTTCAGCTTTCTGTAATAGTTGATGGCATCCAGGATATTTCTGGTATTGAGCAGGAAAGTGTCTGTCTGCGCTATGTGGACCATGACCTTATACCACACAAGGAGTTTATTGGCCAACAGTCCAAGGCATTGCCAAAATGGTTACTGATGTGTTGTTGAGGCTAAATCTGCCAATGTCTGCTTCATGTGGGCAAAGTTACGATGGTGCCTCCAACATGGCAGGAAAGTACAATGGTGCACAGGCAGTAGTGAGGAAGCAGCAGCCATCAGCCCTCTATGTGCATTGTGGGGCACATTTTGTCAATTTAATCATACAGGCTGGCTGCTCAGTCTCCCCAATAATCCGGGACTGCCTTTCTTGGGTCCATCAGTTGGGCATCCATTTCAACCAGTCAGGAAAATTTAAGAGAATGTTTGAAAACATAGTTACCTCTGAAAATTAACCCATCACCACACTGAAACCTCTATGTCCAACCAGGTGGACTGTGCGTAATTCTGCTATAATAGCTGTGCTAGGGCAGTATGAGCGGGTCCCTGTTAGTCCAGAAGAGATGGCAAAAAGTGCATCTAGGACAGCTTCAACTGCCAGTGGCTTATTTGAGCACTTTAGTAAAAGTAAGACTGTGTTGGGTCTTACACTTGTTTCTGCTGTTGTTGGAGAACTTGAGTGCCTAAACATATCACTGAAGAAGAAGACCCAGACTGTCTCTGGTATGCAGGATGCAGTAGATTGTGTACGATCCTACCTTCAGGGAAAGAGAAATGACAAGAGCTATCTTGAATTATTTGAGAAAGCTACATCATTGGTAAACTCCATGAAATTAGTTGACCCTATTGAGACAGCAAATGCAAGGCGTTTTGCTGGCAAAGCAGTGGACCATTACAGGGCAGGGTTCTTCAAAGTATTGGATTGTGTGGAGGTTCAGTTTGGTGAGCGTTTTAACCAAGACAGTCTAAAGTCTCTGCAAAGCTTAGAGAATGTTTTTTTGACTGTATTGTTAACCCAGAGTTGCACAGAGGTACTCTTGCAGTACAGTTGCCTCTCTTTCACTAGAAATTCTCCTATAGCAGCAGTAGAGAGGCAGCAGAGGTCCTAAGGGGAATGCCAGTGGAGGTGCGTGGGATGTTTACCCAAGTTGAGGTCCTTGTCAGAATTTTGTTGGTGGTTCCAGTGTCCTCATGTGAAGCTTGAGAGTTGCTTCAGTGCATTGCAGAGACTAAAGACGTGGCTAAGGGCTACTATGGGCCAAGACAGACTTAACAGTCTGGTAGTCTGCAATGTGCACAAAGACAAGCTCGACAACCTTAACATAAACAACATATGCCAAGAGTTTGTGGGGCCCAGTGATACCAGGAAAAACACATTTGGTACTTTTGTTTAGTGTCTATTCATTAATGTAAGTTTGCTTTAAATTGCAGATGGTTTTTTTGTTGTTTTTTATACATAGAGCAGTTACTGTAAATTGATTATTTAATAATTGATTTTGTTACAAAACATTACTTTTTTTATATATATTTTTCACAATAACAGTAATTTTATTGTATGTTGATGGCTTAACTGTAAACAACACACACAATGCAATAAATATTTTTGAAGAAAAATCTGCTTTGTCATTGAACCTGAGAAAAAATAACCATAAAGTCTCCATGCTACAATAATAATGATAAAAGCAAAGTTTTTCACTGTGGGGACACTGTGTCTTTATAAGTACAATTTGACTGTATTATTTGTGTCCCCCCTCAAAAATTGCTCATGAGAAATTTTATATTTATTGTCCCCCCGTACTGTTAAATGAAATTTACGCGTATGCTCCTACATAAACCCCTCACTCACACTCACTTCCTGTCCGTTATTGTATGTGTTCATTGTTTTATGCAGGACTCTATGCGTTCCGTTCCTTCCGGACTCCACTCTCTTTTGTCCCCAGTGATGTTTATATAAAATGCCTAGAAGGCACAAATACAGAATCAATCACCTGAATCCTTCTAATCCAGTAAACATAACTGTCATTGTCCAATTTTTTCTTTTTTTGTTCCTGTACGTCAAGGAAAAAATATTCAAATCATGGGTGGAAATTTGGAATAATGAAAAATCACTTAAATATATTTATTTTGCTACTTCATATTTATTCTTCAGTGCATTTTATAAGTAAATATGTATTTAGTAATTGTGCTTTTTGCTACACATTCATTTAATAGGCTGGATGTATATTGAGAAACATTTCTCTTATCATCCATATGTCAAGTTTATAAAAAAACAACAGACTCCAAAAAGTTTATATCTGAATTTTGGCGTTGAAAAATTTAATAACGATAATAATGATCAAGATTCTTTTAATTACAGCATAAATACTATAATGTTTATAGGGCCTTGCTCAATGGCTTAAGAGTGGCAGCTTGGAAATCTCGGGAACCCACGACCTTTCGATCCGTAACCCAGAGCCTTAACCACTGAGCTACCACTCTCCCACACAGTCTACACAGCAAATTATGTTGCAGAACAAAATACCTTACATGCCTATTTTTGGTGGTTAGTCAAGAATGGGTTAATATGTTCTTTTTTTGCCTACCCAGGTAAACAACCTATTGCAAAACGAAGCTGGGCAACAGAGGAATGTGCTGCAGTTAAAAGGCATTTGAGAAGGTTCTTGGTGATGAATGAAGTACCAGGTAAAAAAAAGACTATCAGGAGTGCCTTGCTGCAGAACCTGAAGCCCTTGGAAGCGGAGACTGGAAAGCGGTAAAATATTTTTTTAAAAACCACATTTCTTCCCACAGGAGAACATTTCAGTAACAAAACAAAAGTGTTACTGATGTTCTGTTTTTTTTGTATTTCTCACGGTTGTTCTGAAAGCTAGTGGTATTATGACAACGTGGAAGCAATTAGGAACAACAGCAACTCGGCCACAAAGTGGTTGGCCAGGTTAAATTTCAGGATGGGGTCAGTGCATGTTGAGGCACACTGTGTGGGGAAGTGGCCAACTTTCTGCAGAATCGATGACTAAAGTCCTTCAAACTTCATGTGGCATTGTGTTTAGAGAGAACAATGGAAATCCCTGATTCAGTCTTTGAATTATTCAAGTTTAAAATATAGAAACCATTAATATCTCCAGATATAAACTGTTGTCCTTGTTAAGCTATAAAAACAGATAGAATTAGAAATGTGTGTGTGTGTGTGTGTGTGTGTGTGTGTGTGTATGTACTTGTTTTTATATCCCGGTGTGGACTTGGACCTGACTGCACACAAACCCGTTGGGACCTCATGCGCGGTGGGGACCTGAACCTTGGGGAACTGAACCCAGGCACATCCATTGCATATGATAGAAATAGCCATTTAACAAGTTTGGCAGGGTACCCCTGAAACTGCCACAGGTCCCCACGGGGTAGGTTTCACCAAACAAAAAGTGTTTGTGTGTATAAACTGTGTTTTAGAGTGCACCCTCTATGTTCAATGCTGGAACTACTGTGTGTGTATTTTTAAAGGGATAGTTTCATAATTTACTCAGCCTCACGTAGTTCCAAACCTGTATACATTACTTTGTTCTGCTGAAAACAAAGGAATTACTATTACTACCCCCCTTCTTTTAATTTTGCTCAGATCATTATGAAAGGATTATCGACATATTAAAATTATATGGCCTCTAATATACATGCATCATGTGAAACTAGTTTTTATTTATTTATTTATTTTATAATTTTGGCAAAATTGGTAGTTTATAAAACGAAAAAATATTTTGCCCCATTTAATAAATCATTTTTTTAATTCAGTACATGCATTCAAACAAAATGTAGAAATAGTAGTAGTATATAGTCATCATTGTGAAGATAGTTAATTTTATTAAAGGATATATATTTCGTAATTATTAAGATTAACATCACGCAGCTGCGGCCACTATTTTAGTTTGTAAAAAGTTTGGTCCGATGTGGAGAGACTAATTGGAGTGCAGATGCAGGAGTCATTTACAGCTATTTTGAGATGACAACGACATGTGACGACTCATCATTCTAATGGACGCATCATGGACAAAAAGGTAAGACTGTTTGTTTTACAACATAAATACCATGGTAAACTTAATTCTGGCTAATTATAGTCGTACTAGTACTATGAGGAGGTATATCGTCAAGTAAACCGATTGCTTTTAATTAAAAGGTAATTTAGCTGTAAGTAGCAAGGACATAGATTTAGGCAGGCCTAACTAACAAGCTTGTTGGTTTGCATCTTAAATTAAGTTTGGTAAGAATTTGCTTGATTATATAATGTGATTTATAGTTTAGACAGTAATGGACATCGTCTTCACATTACTACTTAATGGACATAGCTAGTCTAACGGCCTATTTGAGGGCATTAACCTAACGACACTTGTTCTGAACGTTAATGTTACCTCAAAACAGATGGAAAATAATAGAAAAACGTGTCCTGTTTATAATTGAAAAGTTTAACATTGGAGAGATAAGTTAATGATGGTGGTAATCACAAGTTCAGGCCTGCACTACAGTATCAGCACGTTATAGGAACAAGGGCTCATTAATTATTTCGTCAGTCATCGTATTCGTGATCCAAAAGACAATAAAATCCCGTGTCGACAGAGTACATATTTTCACTTAATTTGATAGCCATTTTCCGCATCTTGGTGAATGTCGCACCTGTCGTGTAATACCGTGAGTTCATGAGCTGGGACAACGATGGCTTGCGGTTTGGACATTGTGTAAAAGCATGTGTACTGTTTGATGTATGTGTACAGTTATTGAGTATATTACACCTTTCTAACAGACCAAATAAACCCAACAAAAGGATTAGCAAGGAGACCAAAGGCAGGTTTGAACGTCGCATCACAAGACTGAGAAAGCATCATGATGAATGTGCCAGGAGACAGAAGGTAGGCCTATTTTCTTGTTGAAATTTCATGCATGGAAATTAAAGTAGCCTAAATCACTGTACTCATTAGTCTGTATAATATTGTAGTTAAATTGTTCTTGTATTCTGTTAAGAGTGTCTCCTAAAAATGAATAGAAATCTAGTGGATTATTAGTACAAAAACATTGCCTGTATAAACTAAATATTAATATAAAATCAAATATTAACTTATTTCAGGCTAAGGAAAGTTCAGAGGAGACACCAAGTGCCCAATCATGCCTCACCAGACCCCAGATGATCAGGTCCAATCTCCCCTCAAGCAGGACATCCTTGCCTTACAGTTGATGTGCAGCAAACAATCCTCGGTAAGTTTGTGCATGTTAAAAATAATAAATTTTATATATATATATATATATATATATATATATATATATATATATATATATATATATATATATATAAATAAAATAATTTGACAAAACACTGTCAACCTGACCAGGAGGATTCAATGGAAAATATGGACATTTCCTGCCTTCAGATGCTACGAAACAGTCATTGTCTACAAAGAAATCAGTGGTAAGTATTCATTTTATAATATCTATACAGATGTTTTCATGATAATTATTTGTTGAGAGAGACAAAGAGAGATCTCGTGGAGCTACAGTGTGCACAACACAAAAGGCGATGACAGAGAGACTGTAGGGGTTTAAACTTACACTGGCTAGCAGGAGCCGCCTTTACACAAAATCCCATATGATGTGGTCACGTGACCTGTCAGTGGCTGGTGGCAGCTAGCAGTCTGATTCTGGCAGATCACGTGACCTGCCAGTGGCGAGCTGGTGGCTGGCAGTCTCAGCCCAGGGTGTCCGTGGGGTTTGTAAAAGGTAGTAAATGAAATTAGCCAAAATTAAGGGCATTAAAAAGTAATAAACGTCATTGGATGAGGTATTACATTTTCGAGCCCAATTTTTTACATACATTTTCAATTTGTGTTAAGTGCAGGCCTTTCTTCTAAAATTCGTGTAGATTTATTTATATGTTTATTTATATGCTTCAATTCTGTAATTAAAACATGGGGCATTTTAACGGCATTAATAACCGAGCACACAACTGATGCTTGTGTGCGCAATAAATCATTTCCGCGAGAGAACAGATCTACACGCGAGGAAACGGGTGCTTGCAAGCTTATTTTAAACCAGCACGCGCCCATGACATCTCCTCTGCATGCAAATCAACGTGCGTCATCATTCCCCACACTCGCGCTCAAGCTTCTATTTTGCTCACGGTAAAACTTTTTATTTTTGGTAGTCGTGGGGCGGGACTTTACTTATTTCATTATGACCTCAAATGTATTGGGTAATTCTGTTTTTCAGTTGTGTTGGATGATTAGACATGGCTTCACCAGGACAGGATACAAGTGAAAACTTTGACTGACTGACTGACTGACTGACTGACTGATTGATTGATTGATTGCATTATTAATATAATATGTCATTACCAGATACTATATAAGCTTTATTTATTTAGCTGTAGCTACTGGGGGGAAATGAGCCACTATCATATCAGTTCTGAGAACTTGAGAAAATGTGACAAGTGTCCATTAAATATTTGTATGTAATTAATATTGCTTCATGTGGCTTTGGATGATAGATAAATCACTTGTTCATATCAGTAAGCAAGCTTTTTATCATACTGTCAGTTTTGAGTGGTTAATATATTTTCTATGAAATACAGTATAAAGTGTTTTTAGCACTTTAACCCGCTGAAAGGTTGCTGTTGCAGTTACAGGACACAGCATGAATGATCAAACTCAATTTAGAAATCAATTTTTATATCTTACATTTAGTTTTTTTTTTTTTTTTTTTATATATATGTTCAGATGTGGTCAGGTGTACTCATACTGTGCACTGTACTTACTTTCAACTTAACTTTTACTGATTATTACAAAAATGTTAGATGATTAAGATGACTATAATTTGTTAGTATCTAATGCCTTTTCAGAATTAGCTGCAGAGGGACATAGTTTGCTTAAACTGAGCAACATTAGATATTAACAAATTAGAGTATCTGGTAAGGACATATTATATTAATAATGCAATCAGTCAGTCAATTAATAAAGTTTTCACTGACAAAAACAGAATTAACCAATGACATTCAACATAGGCCCAATGTTACAGGCAATGAATTCTGTCACATACTTACATAATTACAGTGTAAAGTTGCACTTTATTATTATCTGGTTGCTTCCACGTTTTATTTTTCCTCTTTTTATTTTCCACTTGGAAATTTGGTTCAAATTTTGATGCGTAGCTGTTCATTCAAATGTCCAACATTGTTATGCAATTGTTACTTTTTGACATTGATTAAAAACTATGGACAAAGGCACATTGTGACATCTTGATTAATCCCTCTGCTTTACTTAAATGTATCAGCTAAATTTATTTTAATAACACCTATGCTTACTTCACGGTCAATTCTTTTTTAAATTGCTCACACATCAGACTTACTAACTAATGATCTATGAAGATGTCTCCTTTCTCTTCTGTCTTTATTTTTATTCTCTGTGGGCGGTTTTTGAGTCCAGTGTTGATGTTAAGTTATAATGACCGTGTTACATTGTGATGCAATATATTATTCCATTTGGAAAGATAATTCATTTACGCCACTACAGTTGCAGCTTGAAGTTGTGCTGGTATAAAATAATATTTTGAAGGTATAAAAAAAAGGGTAGTAAAAGGTTTTAAATTCAACTTCTGTATATACCTTGCAGCCACTGTTGATCTGCGCATACATGTGTTTGATTTATATTTATCTCTTTTGCCAGGACACGGACAGTGATGCAGAGACAGTAATTCTTGATTTGACCAGTTCTTCTCTATCACCAAGGGCCTGTGATCGCCGGAGCTAAAGAGGACAGACAGTGTATTTGTAAGTAGTGCTGCAACAACGAGTCGATGTCAACGTACGTGAAATGCGTTGACGCGTCACATTATTTAAATTTCTCTAGAATAATGGCAGCTTCTGCTTCCGGGCACAGTGAAAGTGATAATGTGTCATATAAAGCCAGACCGCGACATTCAAAAGTGTGGGAGTACTTTAAACAGAAGCTGAATAAAACAGTGCTTTGTTTGCTCTGTAACACCGGTTTCACACTGCAGACACATGCAGTGCGGCAACAGGGCGAAAGGTGTGTGTGTTTGTGTGTGTGTGTGTGTGGAGAGCGGGAGCCGCAAACGCTCATGGTGCATTCACACTGCCAGCGTTTGTCTCACGCTGCTGATCCATGCCGAGTGTATTGCAAATACAGACGAATATTGTCCATTCTGTCATATTTTCCGGTGTTCTCCTCCGACCCCAGTATGTCTCTTGCTTTGATTCATTGTGGGCAGCGTATATCTGCTGCAAATGCGGTCGTTCCCCTCTGTCCCAAACACACATGCATAACATGCCGTATATAGGTAGTTTACATGATTACAGTAACATTAAAGTTAAGCTATGCCTGTAGTTTTAATCATTTAAACAGATCTTTGACGTTTGTGCAAAAACTTTTGGCAATGACGCTTTGGAAGTTTTTTTTATGCACGTGTATATCTTAAAAATAGACGACCAGTTATACACTCACCTAAAGGATTATTAGGAACACCATACTAATACTGTGTTTTGGCCTTCAGAACTGCCTTAATTCTACGTAGCATTGATTCAACAAGCTGCTGAAAGCATTCTTTAGAAATGTTGGCCCATATTGATAGAATAGCATCTTGCAGTTGATGGAGATTTGTGGGATGCACATCCAGGGCACGAAGCTCCCGTTTCACCACATCCCAAAGATGCTCTATTGGGTTGAGATCTGGTGACAGTGGGGGCCATTTTAGTACAGTGAACTCATTGTCATGTTCAAGAAACCAATTTAAAATGATTCGAACTTTGTGACATGGTGCATTATCCTGCTGGAAGTAGCCATCAGAGGATGGGTACATGGTGGTCATAAAGGGATGGACATGGTCAGAAACAATGCTCAGGTAGGCCGTGGTATTTAAATGATGCCCAATTGGCACTAAGGGGCCTAAAGTGTGCCAAGAAAACATCCCCCACACCATTACACCACCACCACCAGCCTGCACAGTTTTAACAAGGCATGATGGATCCATGTTCTCATTCTGTTTACGCCAAATTCTGACTCTACCATCTGAATGTCTCAACAGAAATCGAGATTTATCAGACCAGGCAACATTTTTCCAGTCTTCAACTGTCCAATTTTGGTGAGCTCTTGCAAATTGTAGCCTCTTTTTCCTATTTGTAGTGGAGATGAGTGGTACCCGGTGGGGTCTTCTGCTGTTGTAGCCCATCCGCCTCAAGGTTGTGTGTGTTGTGGCTTCACAAATGCTTTGCTGCATACCTCGGTTGTAACGAGTGGTTATTTCAGTCAAAGTTGCTCTTCTATCAGCTTGAATCAGTCGGCCTATTCTCCTCTGACCTCTAGCATCAACAAGGCATTTCCCCCACAGGACTGCCGCATACTGGATGTTTTTCCCTTTTCACACCATTCTTTGTAAACCCTAGAAATGGTTGTGTGTGAAAATCCTAGTAACTGAGCAGATTGTGAAATACTCAGACCGGCCCGTCTGGCACCAACAACCATGCCACGCTCAAAATTGCTTAAATCACCTTTATTTCCCATTCTGACATTAAGTTTGGAGTTTAGGAGATTGTGTTGACCAGGACCACACCCCTAAATGCATTGAAGCTGATTAAATAATTGTATTAATGAGAAATTGAACAGGTGTTCCTAAAATTCCTTTAGGTGTGTGTACATTAACACTATGCTGAAAGCTCCTGTATGTAAATGTGCAGATAAATGCAAGTGCATTTTTGTTTACTATTGTCACTAGTCAATAAGTAAATCATACTCAACTATGGTAATTTATAACCTATTATAGTAAACAACTTTCCCTAATTAGGCCTACTCTATAGCAATTTTATGATGAATAGCCTAGTATCATTAATTTTACATAATGTTTAAAATGCTTCTTGTGTTCATACCGCATGCGTTGGCAGAGCGTAAGCAGCGAATATTTTTTACGCTGCCCATGTTAACAGAAGGTGGAATTTACATGCAATGGCTCTCTATTGTACCTGATTCAGAACAAGCAGAAATCTGTGAGAAATATAACGACCCAAAGACAAAAGAACAGATTTTTGAAAGCTGTTATTTAGGAGGAGTAATAACCTGTTGAGTATTGCTGTCTTGTATGCTACAGCTGTCCTGTGCACAAAAAAACCTGTGTTCGCATCACAGCTCAGGCTTATTTGTTCATTAATGTCATCAGCGACGAATCGACTCAAATTTCATCACGTAAATGTCAACTTAAAAAAATCTGAAGTTGTTTAACCCCTATAAAATATATACATGTATGTGTACATATGTCTGTTTATTAGTTTTTTGACATTTAACATTTTAGCACATAAGCCTAAAATACAATGTCTACTTACTATCAGGATGCAGGATGTGAAATTTTGAAAAATGTTCATGTTACATATTTTGGTTGCAGACCTTTTTGAAGTATTGGAAAGTATTGTTTCGCTGACTATGAATCATTATCGTATTGAATTGTGAGGAACCTGCTGCACATCACGCGCACAGTTACAGCTCGTTCTGCCATTTGTTACGCTATTAGCTTTTATTAACATTTTAATGGTGTATTTCGGATATATCAAGTGTATATATATATATATATATATATAAGTCCCATTAAACATTTCGCATACACATTACAAGATGGTAATGCATGTACAAACTCCATTCATTGTGGTTTCTTCATTGAGTTGCTCGTATCTCTTAAGCTGATGTGCAAACTGCCGCAAAAGAAACTTAAATGTGCAGTGTCGCATCCTGAAGATCTTGAAATGAGCTGAAAGTTAAAGAATGACACTCATTCATTGCGTTTTACCATGTAATAAGTTCCGCGTCTTTATTAAAATCAACAAATTAATGATTCATCTCTGATCCCCCTACAATTTTTGGAATGCTACTTTTTATTACTTTACCCCCCCCTAATCCTGACATAAAATGTGTCTTCCTGCAACATGACCGCGTGTAGTTAAATGGACTAAACAAGGTGTTGAAGCAAATGACTTTGCCTCAATGATTTGAATCATTGAGGAATCATTTCAGCCCTAGAATGGACGATACTCTTCTGTATTTGCAGTACACATGTCACAGTTCAGCTGTGTGTTGCAAATGCTGCCAGTCTGAAAGCACAATGGGCGTGCGCTGCTCCCGCTCTCCATACTGCTTGCTTGTCCAGTGTGTCCATTTTTTTTTTGTTTGTTTGTTTTTTTTTTAGAATGTAGTAGTTACTACTAATTAAGGCCCCTATGTTTGTAAAAGTGAAGGTGGTACAAAGTGTTTTATTGTACATTTTTTTAGGCTTATTTTATTTTAATCTTAGATATACTCTGAACTCCCATTCAACCCTGCATACAGAAATCCACTTTGATTATGGTGTTTAACTAAAGCTATGTTTTTTATTTACAGCTTACCAAAAAATCCTTAAGCATCATTTCCACTTCAGATGATACAGTTAGCAGCATTGACATTAGCGAAGATGATTACGTGCCTGAATCTGAGAGCAGTTCTGAAGAGAGCCTTCCACAGCCTTCGTCCAGTCCCTCATCTCCCAATGTGACATTAGATGGGAATGTTGGTACTTCCTCATCTCATTCAGACAATGACTGCAGTCAAGAGGTTTCAGTGATGAAACTGAAAAAGACTGCAAAAGGCCAAAGAATGTTCAACAAAAAGCAGTATTGCTTTTACTGCTTCAAACCAATCTGCAAAATGGCAAGACACTTGGCTCAAGTTCATAAGAATGAGGTGGAGGTAGCAAAGGCTCTTTCTTTTCCAAAGGGTTCTAAAGAAAGGAGGATTAATTTGGATCTTTTGAGGAATAAAGGGAACCGTGCACACAACACACATGTTCTAAAAGCTGGCAAAGGAGTGTTGGTGCCACGGCAGCAATTCACAGCTAAACACTTGAATGTCAAGGACTACATGCACTGTTTGAATTGCGAAGGGCTGTTTAGACGAAAAGCACTTTGAAGGCATATGCAAAAGGTGCAACCTGGCTAAGAAGTACGAGGTCACAAAACAAGGTAGATCCAGAGTTCAAGCACTCTGTGCTGACGCACAGCCTGTTCCTGAAGGGGTAACAAAAAAATTATGAAAACTGATCAGCGACATGACACAAGATGAAGTAACACAGGCGGTTAAAACTGATACATGTATCATCAAATTTGGAGAACACTTGTGCAACAAAATGGGGAGCAACAAAACCAAGCACGAATACATCAGAACTAAAATGCGTGAGGCTGGAAAGCTGTTGGTGTGTGCTAGGAAACTGGGACATCTACAGAGTATTAAAGACTTTTTCATACCTGCAAACTTCTATCATGTTATCAAGGCTGTTAAAGATACCTCAGGATTCCGAGATGAAGATGAGGTCTTCACAGTTCCATCTTTGGCATTGAAACTGGGCCACAACCTTAAAAAAATGTCGGATATTGCAGAATGTGAAGCAATGATCGCAGGAGAGGAAAATGATGTCCAACATGTAAAAATGTTTAAGCAAATGTATGCCACAAAATGGAATGAATGTGTGTCAGCCTCAGCCTTGAAGACTTCTCCCTTTTACTGAGGATGTTAAAAAAAAAAATGCACATGCATCTCAGCAATCAAACTAATCTGTACCAAGAAAAGCTCAAACTTGAGAAAAGTCAGAAGAACTGGTCAATTCTTGCCCAAATAACTCTGTGTGAAGTAATTCTGTTTAATCGCAGGAGAGCAGAAGTTTCAAAAATGAGGTTGAATTCATATCTTCTCCGAAACATCTTTTACATTCCGATGTCGCTGATGCTTTATCTGAAGTTGAGCAGAAGCTCTGTCAGCATTTCCAATGCATCGAAATTAGAGGCAAGGGATACAGAAAGGTGCCAATACTCCTGACCCCAAGTATGATGGACTCCATGGAGCTACTTGTAAAGAATCGTCAAACATGTGGTGTACTGGATGAAATTTTTTTTTTTTTTTTGCAAAGCCCATGACTGAGAACTCATTCTACCATGGCACAGAATGCATCAGGAAGGTTGCCCACCAGTGTGGAGCCAAACATCCAAAGAATCTGTCATCCACAAAGCTGTGGAAACATATTGCAACTTTATCTAAAGTGCTTAATCTGACAGATACTAAGATGAACAGTTAGCAGATTTTCTGGGACATGATATAAGAGTCCATAGGAAAGTTTTACCGGTTGCCTGAAGGGACGTTACAGTTAGCAAAGATCAGCAAGGTGCTGATAGCCCTTGAACAGGGCAGAGTATCAGAATTCATGGGGAAAAACCTTGATGAAATTCACCTTGAGCCTTATGGTAAGAAAACGTGGCATAAAAATGTTTGCTCTTATACGTATTATATATTGACATTTAGTTCATTTACAAGAAACTCTACATGGTGCATGACAACAAATGCTTTTCTACACGCTTTTCTGCAGAGAAAGTGAACATAGGTAGTGATGGTAATGTGTCTGAAAGTGAGGATGAAGAGAGTGAGATGCCCCAGCCGAAAAAACGATGTCACTCCTCTTTAGCATCTACAGGTATGGTCAGCTGTGATCTGATGTGAATTCCTGGTGGATAAAGAACGATAGAAAATATTGATTTAGCTATTTGTATTATAAAAATTTGTATGGCTGTCCCTGATAAAACAGGTTTGCAGCCCTTTGACTTGCTATAAGCAGGTAAGGATCTTTAACTCATTCTCACTCAAGCTGTTCCACTGAATGCCTACTGGTCACGCCTCTGCACATCTCTGAACCACTGTTTCATTCAGTTAATTTCATTCTTTGTTACACCACTACTGGTACCACTATTTCTACTGCAACCTGTTTGTTTCCCACCCACTTCTCATTGGTCACCTTAACTCTACATCGACACATTTTCCTCACTGGAGGTCCATGATGCCATAGAGTCTCTCTGCTCTACACTAAGCTCATGTCTGGACATGTTGTGTCCTCTATCTATCAAACATGCATACTGATCTCAGAGCTGCTGAGAGAAAATGCCAGAATTCTAGTAACCAATCCATTAGTAACCAATTCTCTGAACCACTTGGAAACAACCTGCCTTCCCTGTCAAGTGCGTGTCACTTCCACCATTCGCTCACTGACTTTTGGCCATCATACTGCATTTCTGATGGACTCCATTCATACTGACCCTTATCAAAGCCATAACTTTTACTATTGTGCCAACAATCACGTTTCACTGGCTTCTGGAACATTTCATACCACATTCAAACAGGCTTGGGTAACTTCCCTGCTCAAACCTTCTTTCAGTCCTGCTGAGTTGAGAAAATATTGTCTGATTTCACTTTTCCCATTTTTATCTGAGGCTATGAAAAGAGCAGTTTTTAAACAGGTCTCTGAATTCCTCTCACAGAATGACAACTTGAATCCAAATCAGTTGTGAGAAACCTGGGTGTCATGACTCATGACTGACTGACAAGTTGTCTTTCTCAGACCACGTCAATATGCCGCCCAATTCAGACCATGGCCATCGCTATCTCTGCCTTTGACTGTTTATATAAACGATACAATGTGAGAATAGATTGGTCTGGACTTATCTTGCCTAGAACAACCTGTATTTCATATGTATTTTTTAATTGCTTGCTTTTGGTTATGGTGTACGGTGAAAGCCTTTTATTTTCTGTCCTTCAGACGAATCTTCGGTTGGCAGCAAGTCTTCGGGGGAGAGTGACATGCCTCAGCCAAAGAAGCGACATCATTCCCCTTCAACAACTACAGGTAAAGTCAAACCTGTCCTCTGAGGATGATCTTAAACAGTCATCATATTGATGCATTTGCTTACAGTGCCCCAAAATGTTGAAGTGCTTTATCTTCCAGAAGAACTTTCATTTGGCGACAAGTCAGTAAAGGAGAAGGAGTTGCCTTCAAAGTCAGGTAAAGAGTCGGGACCGCACCGCTCATAACTGAGTTGCCTAGTTACAGTTATTGCGACTTTACATTTAAAGTCTTATTAGAGACCACTTAAATGTACAGTATTTCTTGGTATTTTGGATATATTCTGTTACGCGTGCTGAAACGCAAGAACAAACATTAACATGTTTGTCTCTATGCATTTCTGAGGTTAACCAATTCCTCTTCATACGATTCCTTACAATTACTTTCCTTTAGACTTGATAAACAACTACAACTGCCACATAACCTTTAACCCTAAAACAGGCAATGTGAACCACAAGTTACATACTCTTTAGTGTCTTGTTTGGGGCATAAGAACGATGTTTTCATTAAATCCTTGTATCATTTATCATAACCTGGTCAGTCTTGAGTATGCTGGTCACATGATTCGTTTAAAGTTTTCTGTGATCAATTAGTCAGCCTGACCTAAACCCAACATGGGCGTCATTGGTGCTGGACATTCAGATTTTGTGATAAGTAAATCTATATTCTATATCTATATATTTTGTTGACAATCTTTGCATTTTTAACTAGATATTTTCTTGCAGAGTTACACATGCTCATTTTATGGTAGAACATGAGTGTCCAATCCTGCTCCTGGAGGGCTACCACCCTGCAGCGTTGCAAGAAGAAAAATTCTCTGCAAGTAGTTAAAAATGCAAAGATCAACAAAGTCAACAAAAAGTAGTAATATCAGTTTTACATGTGAACATAACTTTTTTTTAACTCAAAATACATAGATTGAGAAGGGGGACCGTGTGCAGTGGGCCCAGAGGCCTGGAGGGCCTATAATGGTCTTCCCTAGGGGCCCTGGTCCTGGAACGAGATGTCTACTGGCCCTCCACCATCCACAACCGACTTTTCACCCGTCAGTCACCCCAGAATTTGCAATATGACCAGTACAGGGAGCCCAGTTTACCATGAAACACAATTCATTGTCAATACTGTGGATAATCTTTTTTATACCCTAAACAGGCAACGGGAACTGGGAGTTACAACTCATAAAATCAAAACTACATCAAATATTTAAATTTCTTTTGATATGTTTTGCATAAGTCCAGATGAAATAGGTGATCGTGCCTGTTTAAATAACTTAAACCAAACACATAGCCTGAAAGTGACATATGGCGACCTAGCCAGCAGCTGCATTAAATGGAGTCTAGTTTCCTGCAGATGTACTGAATATTAAAGTATTCTAGGCCTCAGTAGTAATGGTCTGGTACTACTTGGTATTGGTTGCTGGTGTACTCTGCACTCAGCTTTTTAAAGTGAGGTGAAAGATTGTCTCTTTGAAAGTTGAGGTAAAATTATTTACATTTTTAGGTGTGTCAAAAAACCAAAAGAGGAAATGGACTGAAGATGAGGTGAAGGCGGTGGAGAACAAACTTCTACATTTCATCACATCTAGCAGGGTACCAGGGAAAAGAGAGTGTGAAGACTGCATCAGGTCAGCTCTGGTGTTGCTCCAGAATAGAACCTGGGAAGCCGTGAAATTTTACATAAATCACAGCACTCAAGAGGGGAGTGTGATAAAAGAAAATAAAGGTGTTCATGGAAAAGTTTTGCACTCCTTGTTCACATTGTTCTGATATTATGTAAATGCATTTGTCCATCCACACCCATGTTTCATTTAAATTTAAATAAAACTGTTGCACTTCATAACTTTGTTCAAAAGCTATGACAAAGTTGTCAGAACTAACTTTGCCAAAGAATAATTTATTTGAATACAATTTATTTGAATTTTAATGTATTTTGCAGTACAGTTGTGTTTAGAGGTAGCAGGGAGCACCTGCTGACCTGTGTCCGAATGCTGATTTAAGAAGTTTGAGGTGAGGTCCCCATTGGTAACCTTTTAAACACACACAATTACGTCATTAATTAGCATATCAAAACATTACATCACGGGCCCCCAGGAGGGTCTTCTACATGACTGGGTCCCCAGCAGTTAGTAAAATGTCAGGTCAGTCTTATGGGGGTCAGACTCAAGTTTACAAGTGATGGCCGTTATAACAGCTGTAAATTGACACTGGATCAGTTTCTGCCTTGTCTGTAGACCACTCATAAAGGGTGGTTCCCACCAGGCTGCATTTTGCCATGTGTCATTTTGCCATGCATTTTGCCATGTGTCCCCACCCAGTAGCAAAAACAGGTGTGTGTGTGTGTGTGTGTGTGTGTGTGTGTGTGTGTGTGTGTGTGTGTGTGTGTGTGTGTGTGTGTGTGTGTGTGTGTGTGTGAGTGAGAGAAAGTGGACATCACAAGGATACCACGCTAGAAATCGAGCCCCACAAGGGGACAAAATCCTTTTTTGAAAAAGTTTAGAATTTTATTAAATTGAAGTGATATTTGTGATTATAAATTATATTTGGTCATGCCGGATTTTTCAGAGTTGTAAAACCTTTGGAAATATATTACTACAGGGAGTGCAGAATTATTAGGCAAATGAGTATTTTGACCACATCATCCTCGTTATGCATGTTGTCTTACTCCAAGCTGTATAGGCTGGAAAGCCTACTACCAATTAAGCATATTAGGTGATGTGCATCTCTGTAATGAGAAGGGGTGTGGTCTAATGACATCAACACCCTATATCAGGTGTGCATAATTATTAGGCAACTTCCTTTCCTTTGGCAAAATGGGTCAAAAGAAGGACTTGACAGGCTCAGAAAAGTCAAAAATAGTGAGATATATTGCAGAGGGATGCAGCAGTCTTAAAATAGCCAAGCTTCTGAAGCGTGATCATCGAACAATCAAGCGTTTCATTCAAAATAGTCGACAGGGTCGCAAGAAGCGTGTGGAAAAACCAAGGCGCAAAATAACTGCCCGTGAACTGAGAAAAGTCAAGCGTGCAGCTGCCAAGATGCCACTTGCCACCAGTTTGGCCATATTTCAGAGCTGCAACATCACTGAGTGCCCAAAAGCACAAGGTGTGCAATACTCAGAGACATGGCCAAGGTAAGAAAGGCAGAAAGTCGACCACCACTGAACAAGACACACAAGCTGAAACGTCAAGACTGGGCCAAGAAATATCTCAAGACTGATTTTCTAAGGTTTTATGGACTGATGAAATGAGAGTGAGTCTTGATGGGCCAGATGGATGGGCCCGTGGCTGGATTGGTAAAGGGCAGAGAGCTCCAGTCCGACTCAGACGCCAGCAAGGTGGAGGTGGAGTACTGGTTTGGGCTGGTATCATCAAAGATGAGCTTGTGGGGCCTTTTCGGGTTGAGGATGGAGTCAAGCTGAACTCCCAGTCCTACTGCCAGTTTCTGGAAGACACCTTCTTCAAGCAGTGGTACAGGAAGAAGTCTGCATCCTTCAAGAAAAACATGATTTTCATGCAGGACAATGCTCCATCACACACGTCCAAGTACTCCACAGCGTGGCTGGCAAGAAAGGGTATAAAGAAGAAAATCTAATGATATGGCCTCCTTGTTCACCTGATCTGAACCCCATTGAGAACCTGTGGTCCATCATCAAATGTGCGATTTACAAGGAGGAAAACAGTACACCTCTCTGAACAGTGTCTGGGAGGCTGTGGTTGCTGCTGCAATGTTGATGGTGAACAGATCAAAACACTGACAGAATCCATGGATGGCAGGCTTTTGAGTGTCCTTGCAAAGAAAGGTGGCTATATTGGTCACTGATTTGTTTTGTTTGGTTTTGAATGTCAGAAATGTATATTTGTGAATGTTGAGATGTTATATTGGTTTCACTGGTAAAAATAAATAATTGAAATGGGTATGAATTTGTTTTTTGTTAAGTTGCCTAATAATTATGCACAGTAATAGTCACCTGCACACACAGATATCCCCCTAAAATAGCTAAAACTAAAAACTACTTCCAAAAATATTCAGCTTTGATATTAATGAGTTTTTTGTGTTCATTGAGAACATGGTTGTTGTTCAAATTAAATCCTCAAATAAAATTAATCCTCAAAAATACAACTTGCCTAATAATTCTGCACTCCCTGTAGTTATACATTTAGTTGTGAATAATTGTACTTGTTACTCTCTTTGTAATTTTGTACCACTTATTTCTTCTCAGCAACAACAACCACCACCACAAATGATGTTGATGCCATGGCCAGCAAAATTGAGGTGCTGGTGGCAAGTATCAAGAGATGTTCCAGCATCTCTATAAAGATACAGATGGCAACAAAGGTCGTGCCAGGATCCGCCACAAGATCAGGAAAAAGAAGGGGATCCTGACATCAGCTGTAGAGAAATACAACTTAATGGTTCCAAACACAGAAACTCTGTGCATGTAAACCATTTTGTCTGGTGAGACAGCTTGGCCATAGCAGCTACCACTGTGTACATTTTGTCTGGTGAGACAGCTTGGCCATAGCAGCTACCACACAGTGGTATGTACACTAGTCTTCTGACAATTCTTTTACATAAAGACACATTACCCACAATACCACAATGTTCAATCTGCAACCCCATATGATGTAAGTTTTTCTCATGCGTTTCTGATGCTGTCAATCTAAGGACAAAAAGAAAGGTATTCAAAATCATGTCACTAAGGCGACTTCAGGAGGAGACGATTCTTGTTGCAGAAATGGACCACCATTAGAAATATCTTTCAACTCGTGCTGAGACCCTTAGAGAACTGTCTGGTTTGATTGCCAGTGAGAGACTAAAAAGTAAGAATTTGTAATATATGGCACAAACATAAGCATAAACATAGGGCTGCTCCTAACTGAAATATTTTTTTCTGGAAAATAAACTAACAAAACACAGTTTCAGTTCCACGGGTGAGAAAGAATGTTATAAGTAAGTTATGTCAGCCATCACAACTGTCAGACTATTTTTTATTTTACTAGTTAGAGAGAGTTTATTTTTTACTAAAGTGCATGTTCCTATAACTACATAGAGGACGTGTCTTGTCTAATCATTAAAGTAAAAAGTAGCCTATTAATTAAAACATACTTTATTGCACCGCAAGTGGCTGTAGCTGTATAAGCCATTATTACACTTTGCACAAATCTTTCACCAATTGGTAAGTGTTTTTTTTTGCAATCTTGCTTGTTGTCCTTGAAACTATTTCAGTGTTCCAATTTTGAATTTCCTACCCCAAATATGTAATTACTCTCTAATAACGACAGGGACGCGAGTGTCACTACGTGCTGTGGAGTTTGTTTTTTTCTGCAACTGTACAACCAATTCAAATGAGTATATAACTATATATAACTAACTTCTGACAAACATTTTTGCATTACTTTTAGGAGGCAACCATAAACATACACAACAATGATGACTGTTTTTAAAGTATCGAAGGGAAGTTTAATGTTATTTTGTTCTTCTTTTAAGATTCTCAATGTGGCCTAAGTGAAGAAGGTTTGAAAAGTCTGCAGAGCATCATCCACAGAAAGCAACGTAAAATCAGAGAGATGAGGGTGCAAGCAAGAGACTGTCACCTGCACGTATTGTTTGGAGCAGAGAACATCAACTTCTTAAACAAATCGTCAGCTGAAGACTATGACAGTGACTTTGAAATTTCTGATGATGAACTGTAATCAACATCACTGCTCTAGAGGAGATCTGCAAGGAGGAATAGGCCAAACTACTAGTAACAGTGTATAAAAACCTTGTGGAGACTTACAGAAAAAATTAACAAAAAATATAACAGTATTATAACAGTTAAGATTGGCAGAGGGCTGGATTACTTTAAGAAACCAAAAGGAAAGACCAATATGAAACACATATTCTTATCTTACTCTACATAGTCTCTCTGTTTGCGGAAGAACAAGGCTGGTGCCTGATCAAGCGCACAGCTGCCTCTCACCATCTGAGTCTAACAGTAGACTTTTAACAACTGTAATGTTAAGAAGAGTATTGGCACATATGTTCACTGTCTCACACGAATGAAAAAGACTTAGATATGTGCTATCAAGTATTGAGAAACTTTTGTTATTGACCAAATACTTATTTTCCACCATAATTTGCAAATAAATTCTTGAAAAATCAATGTGATTTTCTTAATTTTTTCAGAAGGGAACTACTATGAGCAAATTAAAATTGCTGACAGCAACACATGTTTCATGAGACTCTTTTTGAGCCATACATTAGTGAAGAACTGAATAAAGTCTGGGTTGAAGACCCTTATATCCGCTATGAGCAACAGGTAACTACAAAACCAGCCTGCTTTAGTGCACAGTGATTGTTTTGGGTTTTTTCCACAAGAAAATAATATGCCATTTATGCTACACATTACACATAAGGGCGTCGGCTAAATGCTGTAAATGTAAATGTATGTATTTTGCTTTGAGGAACATGAGCTTTTGGAATAGCTTGTATAATGTCCCAAAGGTTGTTCTGTGAACCTTTTTTTTCCAGCGAAGACGAGTAGACATGGAAATTAAAGACAATAGTCTTTATTGCAGACGAGCCTAGTCATCAAGTCCAACTTTAAGAACTTTGAACACATTTTGGGTGGGGCAGTCCCACAAAAATATGGTAATTTTTGAGGTAAGCACAACACTATATACAAAATTTCAAACTTTCCGTACAAAATAATCCTGTCTATGTAATTAAACAAAGTAGACGTGTAACTTTAACTTACAGGCATGATTTTTGTTTCAGTTCTGTTTAGATAAGAGATTTTACGGGTAATAGTTCTTTGTTTCTATAGAATCTACAATGACTTCTTTGTGAGTAGGGGTGGCAACCTGCCGTATGCAGCAGTTGATGATAAAAAAATTGCGTGACAAAATGAAAAGTGAATAGGTTGTTCTGTAGAAGTAGGTGGTGAAGTTCAACTCACAAGCATTGCTATGATGGGTTTGGGACACTTTGTGTGCACACGTGGGCACAAAAGAAAAAAGAACAAAAAAGAAGAAAAGTAGAAAAGAAGGAAAATAATAATAAACAAAAGAGAAAAGGACTGCCATGTTTCACATATAGGATGCTTAGTTTTGCTTCAGTTGATCGTATAGTGGATATTTATGTATTGGAGTAGTTCCTAGCCCTAATCTACAAAAAGGGAGAGAGAGAGAGAGAGAGAGAGAGGTCTGACACCTATGGACCAGTTAAGGTAGGGGTAAGCTATTTAAAAGGGAAAACCTATGAGGGTATCTTCACCCCAGGGTTGGCCCCCGAGGCCTATTGCACTTCGGTTCTTCCCGGGGCTCCTCACTGGTCCGTGTGTCCTAATCTTTCCCTGTAGGTGGTGGAACTACTTTACAGTGTGATACACGAGTCCATGCATTTTGTCTTTAGCACTTTGTACTGGTTTGGCAAGATTTTCACAGTAAGCTATTAGAGCATCCGAGGCTATGTGTATATTGGCACCAAGATCAATTATACCTGGCATTGACATTGAGAGATTACATGCCCTGTAATGAATTCATGTAGACTTAGTCTAATAGACCGATTAGGGTATGCCCTCATGCTACATAATACCACTAGCAGGGCCTCCACCCATGGTACAACTTCCTGGTGCATTTTGCTAAGCCTCATTAAAATCTTTCTGTTTGCCCATTCTACTTGACCTGATGCTGATTAGCATTCTAGCTACTTCCTTCACTACCTCTACTGTAAAATGTGTACCTTGGTCTGAGTCAACTGACTCAGGCAAACTCGCTCTAGGGATGAAATCATTAATTACACTTTTGGCAGTGTGTGTGGCAGTGGTTCGCTTTGTAGTATAAGCCTCAAGCCAGCTGGAGAATTTGTCTACAACTACTAAGACATCAGTCTTTCCTTTACATGGAGACATTGAGATGTAGTCTACCTGTAGATGCCGAAAAGGCCCTAGTGGGGCTGGGGTTTGTGCTGCTCATGTGACTGTTGCTGGGACGCCATTATTCTGTTCGTATACAACACATCTTTTGGCTGTCTCTATTGCTTTAGGACCTAATGTTTTAATGACTGTTTGAACTTGCATTAAGGGAGGTGCAAAACATACTTTAAATGCTTTATCTGCCTGATCAATTGGTTCATTAGCATCATCAAACGGCACAATCTCCTTCAGGATGAAAGAATGACTGTAAACCAGGATATAGGCTATTTGATATTGTGGTGTTTTTCAAATCAACTTTGTTTGTAGCCTTTTTGTGATCTAACTTCTTATTGAAAGAAGATGCTCCAACACGTAATTCCTTGTGTTGCTCTTCTAGTTCAGTAATACGCTGAGTGTGTTCTTGTGCTAATGTTAAGCAAAATTCTGTGTCAACAGATAAACCCTTTTACATTTTTCTTTCTGATACATGCACCAAGCACTTTTTTACATTCGTCAATGAGATCGGGTGAACGATCGTGTTCGTTTTGTTCACAAACCTTTACTGATTAACTAGGCCATGAGGTTTTACGTTTATGAAATTTCACTGAAACCTTTTTATATAATAAGAGAATAATAACAAAGATGCTTTGCACCTAAAAAAAACACTTGACCCATAATGTCATTTTTTGGTATTGACACTAGTGTTGTAGTAGTGTATAAATTACATGATTTATTATTATCTGCCTATGTAACCAGCGTTGAAATTCTAATAAGTTTCTTTTTAATTATTGTATGAATATACAGTGGAACCCACTTATCTCGCCCTCGGTTAACTCGACAACCCTATTAAGTCGACGTTTTTGAAGTGGAACCGACAAAATCTCGCTTTGTCTAAGCATTTTTTAATTGGTTATGTCGACTTTTTTATGTCGCCGAACCCTAATATCTCGAGCACAAGGGGGGGGATATTGCCATTTAACGTCAGTTATCTCGGTGCAGCCGCAGAAGAACTCGCGAAAGTGTCGGAAAAATCAAGGCTTAAAGCTGCTACAGGTGTTGTATTGTATACTGGTGAATCTCTGCTGTTAGTTAGTGCACATATGCCTTTTGTTGTTAAATGTTATGCGATGAACGGGAGGCGAAAGTAGAAGCGCGGCGCTGAACAGCACACACAGAACAGAACGTGGGAAGGCACGTACCGGGATACGCATTAGCGATAACAACGACCGCCGTGAACCAACATATACCAACAATAACGGACGGTGAGAGTGTGGAAGTTTAAATAGGAGCTGGTGATGATGCTAAAGGAGCACCATATGTGCGCGATTGAAGCCGGGAGCTTCAGAGAAAGCGGCTGAAGGGGGCGTGGCAGGTGGATTCCTGACAGTTAACAAACATGTATGTACATTTTTATAGTATGCCTTTATCAAACAAATCGCGGCAATGCTGTTGTGTAAAAACCCCTCCAAAAACACGTGCATGCACATTCTCATTTATTAACGCACATCATGTACATAAAGAAATTTCAAGCACGTTAATATATTGCCGCCATATTGATTTTCGTTTATCTCGATCATCGGTTACCTCGATGCTTTTTGGCGACCCCCTAGGACATCGACATAACCCGGGTTCCACTGTACTTCCTGCAAAAGGCAAAATGTATGATTAAAAAAAAAAAAAAAAAACCTCCTGACCTCACGAGATGAAGTGAGTTTTGATTAATTTCTGTATGAGATATACAATACTGTAATTATGATAAATCTGTAAATAAATTTAAACACAATATGTCATTTGTGTAGAATTGCTCCTCACAGCAAGAGGATGCATTAACAGAAATCCACCAGTCTTTGCTGAATCAGGGTGTTTGTGTCGACGTCAAATACTAACCCTAGATCCATGACAGGGAGATCAAGTAATACACATCATATGAAATATTGTGTTATGATTTTTCTTTAATACAAATTAACAGCCATTTTTTTTTTTATTTGCTCAGATTTGATAACGGGTGGATTATCAAGATTGGCAAAGGGCTGGATTACTTTAAGAAACCAAAAGGAAAGACCAATATGAAACACATTCTTATATCTTACTCTACATAGTCTCTCTGTTTGCGGAAGAACAAGGCTGGTGCCTGATCAAGCGCACAGCTGCCTCTCACTATCTGAGTCTAACAGTAGACTTTTAACAACTGTAATGTTAAGAAGAGTTTTGGCACATATTATCACTATGTTCACTGTCTCACACGAATGAAAAAGACTTTTAAAAACATGTATAGTATGGCAGTTATCTCGTCTTTGGGAGTGTCCGATCACAGTGTGGTCCGTCCTGTTTACCAGAGGCTATATATATATATATATATATATATATATATATATATATATATATATATATATATATATATATATATATATATATATATAATTATACACATACATACATACACACACACACACGCACGCACCGTGTAAGAGTAGACAGTGACTGGATTTTGCTCAAACATGGAGATGAGTTTGACCACACATCACTTGACACATATACAGTTGATGGTAATCTGTATGTTGGATTAAGACATTTTGTATAAATGCTTGTAGGTTTTTGGCAAGGTCATATGAAGAGGATGCTTAGTGTACAAGTATTAATAAAGAGAATTATTCCCCCCTTTATACCTGCCATTACAGTCATAGTTCAACCAAAAATGAAACTTGTCATTTACTCACCCTCATGTTGTTCCAAACCTATATGATTTTTTTCTTCAATTGAACACAGATGTTTTGAAGAATGTTGGTATCCAGACAGTTGTTGGTAGCCATTGACTTGCGTAGTATTTTTATTGTTTTTCTAATATGGAAGTCAATGGCTACCATTAACTGTCTGGCTACCCACATATCTTCATTTGATTAGAGGTTTGGAACTACATGAGGATGAGTAAATGACAGAATTAAGTTTTTGGGTAAACTGTCTGTTTAATGCAAGTCTTCTGTCCAGATTTTAATCAGATATGTGGTTTTAATGTCCAAAATACAAGTTGACATACTGATAATCAGCGATGGTTGGTCTAAACAGGGACAAAAGTAAAAACAAGTCTGCAAAAGTGAGGATAGGATGTGTTAAAATGCTTGAGAGTTTAGTATAAAACTGATTAATGAACTGCTCATTGGGCCCGATGATTTCAGTTTTGTATTTAAGCTCTGAAGGAATTGAAACGCATTGTACATGTTCATTTGAAATATTTTTAACAGGTTTAATACAGAATATCCAGTATATGAGTAACATTTGAGTTGCTAATGTTTTGTAATTTATACTTCTACAAGAATTGTTGTATTTTGTATAACACTTGTAAAACATGAACTACATGTGTGTTTAGCACACAAAACTGATTAATTGTTCATTGGGCATGATATCCCATTCTGAAGGAACTGAAACATACTAAGTTTTAATTGAAATTAAGTTTTTGGGTGAACTGTCTGTTTAATTTAAGTATTCTGTCCAGATTGTCAGAAATGTGGTTTTAATGTTCAAAATACTGATATATTAGCGATGGCTGGTCTAAAGAGGGATAGAAGTAAAAAAAAAAAAAATAATAAGTTGCAAAAGCTCGAGGACAGGATGTGTTAAAATGCTTTAGAGTTTAGTATTTAAAACTAATTAATGTGTTTATGCTCTGAAGGAATTGAAATGCATTGTACATGTTCATTTGAAATATTTTAAGCGGTTTTATACAGAACATCCAGTATATGAGTTGAATTGCTAATGTTTTGTATTTTATTCAAGAATTGTTACATTTTGTTTAAATGCTTGTAAAACATGCACTATCTATGTTTAGCACATAAAACTGATTAAATAACTGTTCAGTGGTCATGATGCTTCCATTTCTGAAGGAATTGAAATTCTATGGTAATTGAATTGTTAATGTGTGGTACAGAATATCCAGTATGAGTTATAAAACTGAATTGAGAATGTTCTGTACTTTTATACTCAGAAATGTGTTTCGTTTGTGATTTAAAAAAAAATGTGAAAAATGCACTGCCTCTGTTTTGTATTTAAACAGGTAACAAAATGCTCAAAGCCTAATGCTTCTGAATGAATTGGAATTGAGTCTCCCCCCCATCCATGCAAGTGTCCTTTATTATTATTATTCTTTTTTTTTTAGGACAAATCAGTTCAGCTGGATATTAGTGAAGGGCCCTGGGAGAATACCAGGATGTAATTTTAAACGGTAACATAAAGATACATTTCTATCACTTAGGGTGCAAAATTTTAGCTTTTAGAGGTACAAACAAGAAGGTACAAAAATTTACCAGTGTTCAGAGGTACATTTCTGTACACTGCTAGGGTACAGCTGGGGCGACAAAGCATTTGTACTCTTTTAGGTACATTACTGTACCTTGATTTTTCTGTGTGTACATAACATTATGGCGACCAAGACGGCGGCGTGTGCACAAAGCGAGGCCGAGTGGCCCTACTACCAGTGTTTTGGTAGTAATTTCTCCACCAACTGCAAGTTTATTCACTCAGAATAGCCTTTCATATTGCTGAAACAGGACTTTCAATGAACTTTGAACTCCCTCTGGAAATTCCTTCGAACACCGTGGACCGCTGATCCAGCTCAGCCGGCAGTGAAACTCCAGCGTCTGCCCTGAGACTATAAACAAAAGAGGGGGAATCGAGGTGACATTAGGGCTAGGCTAAGGCTAAACCCACATCAACCATCTCTCCCAAGCATCTTCCTTGTTAATACACGGTCTCTTGCAGATGAACTGCTGCTCGGGATAACGTAACGCAATTAGATTAAGGAATGTAATGTCATGATTTTTACAGAAACACGGCTCAACATTCCCAGCAGCGCCGTTGAGCTCGGAGGTCACAGCGTTCCGGGTGAACATGATGCAGTGATAAGCGCAAGGGTGGAGGTCTGTTGTGCCAGCGTTAGAGAAAGGCAGAACGACAAATAAACCGAGGACCATCTTTCTGTCAGTCAGTGAAAACCTAAATAAAAATGCCACAAACATTAAAAAAAAAACTTCTTGGATTCAAGAGTTTTCATTGCTGCGGTATGATAACGAGACGCAGAAACCGTTTTGCGACTTCTTCTCTAAAGCGGGCAGAGAAAGTGTGGAGAAAACTGATTTAATTACCGGAACAAATCATTTATAAAAAATAAAAATAAAAAAAATAAAAAATAAAAAAAACAGTACGTAAAACATGGCAATAAAAAAAGCATAAAAATGCTCGTGATCACAATCATGAAAAGTGTGCCACAGAAAACACCGGTAGCGCTTGCAGTGTCTCATGATTGCGGACTGTGTGCCAAAAAAGAAAGGAAAGAGCTAAAAATAAAATTTAACACCGCCTATATGATCGCTTCAGTTCCCAGGCCATGCTGTAAAAAGATGGCAGATGTACACACGACAGGATGACTAGAAGTAAATGTTATAAATTTAATTTATTCATTCATTTTCATTTCATATAAAGTTCATTCTTGTGTGCCGCTTAAAAATATAATTTGGCACAAACATACCTGAAGCATACTGTATATGCATACTTCCTAATCAGAAGCCGTGGATGAACTCTGAGATCCGTCTCCTACTGAAAGCTTGAGTTGCTGCTTTTAAATCTGGCATCACAGAAGGCTACAACAGAACCAGGGCCAACCTAAAAAGGGGTATTAGCAGAGCCAAACACACATACAAACTACACATAGAAGAGGTCTTTCAGGAAAGGCATCCAGACCATCACAGTCCAGTATTACTCTCCACAACAGATGTCTATTCAGCATTAAGCAGACTGGATGCACACAAGGCAGTTGATCTGGATGTCAGAATGCCTGAATGATTTTTGCCTGGTTGCACTTACCCCATTGTTATGAAGTGCTTTGAAAAACTGGTTCGGAATAACCACACAGCGGGCCTACCACTTCTACTGGACCCCCACCAGTTTGCCTATCGCCCGAACAGGTCAACAAAGGATGCAGTTTCTATTTCTCTTCATGCAGCCCTCGCCCACCTGAATAAAAAAAAAAAAGACACATACATTAGAATGCTGTTCATTGATTCAGTACAGTCATCCCCACTGTACTGATCACCAAGCTCAGTGACCTGAGTATCTGCACCTCCACATGCAGATGGATTCTAGACTCTCACCAACAGACCTCAGTCTGTTAGGTTGGTCAAAAAGGTATCCTGCCCTCATTCTAAACACCGCCATCCCACAGGGCTGTGTTCTGAGCCCACTACCCTGATGACACCAACCTGGTTGGCTAGATCAGCAACGACAAAGAATCGGCGTTTAGGATAGGAGATCATCATGACAAAATCCATCACTGTATGGTATGGAGGCTCCACTGTGTGTGAACGTAAAGCCCTGCAAAGGGTGGTCAAAACCACAGCAGATGTCTGCGCAGAGTCACAAACTGTTTAACCTACTTGCATCAAGAAAAAAAATATAGGAACATACACACCAGAACCAGTGGATTCAGGGCTAGCTTGATTCCATCCACCATCACACTACTGAACTCTACACTAGACCATTAGAATATTATATGAACACTGTGTATAACTTCTGTACAGTTGTACATACAATGTACGTATTGCATATTGTAAATTAATACACCCCCCATTCTCTACACATATTGTGCCTTACATAGATCACTAATGTTTCACATATATGTACTGTATGTGTATCTATATATACACCGTACATTCATCCTGCCCAATATTTCACATTTATATAAATAGATCGATAGATAGATAGATAGATAGATAGATAGATAGATAGATAGATAGATAGATAGATGATAGATAGATAGATAGATAGATAGATAGATAGATAGATAGATAGATAGATAGATAGATAGATAGATAGATAATTTGGCAAGATGGAGTGAAAGCATGTAACATGTACATTCATTTTCTTAAAGATTTATATGCACCTAGAGGTTTCTACTATGCTCCTGATTTATTTAATCCGCTATGCCCTTCACGAAGTGGCGCATTTAAGCCTCAGCAATGAAAACTCAAGGAGGAGAGAAAGTGCATTTATTGGGGGAATAGATACAGTTCCAATTTCATGTCCTGTAACTCACCCTTTGCCTGTTGTTACTCTGACTCATACAAGTTTCTATCATAGCTCAACTCCAAATTTGCCTTTGAACCTTTTAGGAAGAAAATTAAGATCTTTTTTTTTTGTTTTTTACACCTATGTGTCACTGGATTAAACCAAACATCATCTAATTTTGCTTCATCAGGCAAATGTTCTGTATTATCAGGAAATAAATCTTCTGAGCGAAGCTTTTAAAATACTTGGGTAAAAATTTAAGCACTGACTATACATTTTTACTCAAGTTAAAGTAAAGACGTTTGGGCTCTGACATGTACTTAAGTAAAAAAGTAGCAGTTACTACTACCTGTTTTAGAGTCACACTGGTAACTGGACCTCAACGTTATATTAGTATTAGGGCTGTCAATCGATTAAAACATTTAATCACGATTAATCCCATGATTGCCATCGTGTAGAATCTACAATCTACATCCCATGATAATGCGTCACCAAAACACTATTAAGGCTAGTTTTAGGCAAGTTTAGTTACATATTAACGAAGCCAAAGTCATAAACGCTATAAACCCATTATACTGTATTGCTGATGTAGCTAAAAACAATCAAGCTAGTGTTGGATTTGTGTTTGACTTGTGCCAAAAGTAACATACATTGACCTGTACAACCTGTCCAGTCTCAAAACATTTTTTCTTGTCACTCAGGATGACTTAACCCCGATCTTATCGTCCCTACATTGGCTTCCTGTTAAGTTTCGAATAGACTACAAACTATTACTTCTCACTTATAAAGCACTAAATGGTTTGGCTCCGGTGTATCTATCCAGTCTTTTAACACGCTACAATCCGCCACGCTCCCTGAGATCTCAAAACTCTGGGCTTCTAGTAGTTCCTAGAATAGCAAAGTCCACTAAAGGTGGTAGAGCATTTTCACATTTAGCTCCTAAACTCTGGAATAGTCTTCCTGACGGTGTTCGGGCTCAGACACACTCACCCAATTTAAGTGTAGATTAAAACGTATCTTTTAGCAAAGCCTACACATAACACACATCACATCATAACCTTGTGCTCCAGAACATCTGATCACATGCACATTATCAACTTGTGCTGTTAATATCATGAACAGCAGCTACGCTAATTCCTCTCCACTGCTTCTCTTTCTCTCCCCATCCCGAGGCATCCTGAGGTTGCTCCAGCTCAGTCACCTCCCACCTCGTGATGATTACGGACCTTTAAAGTAGATGCCGAACTCACAAACATCCTGAACCATCTAGAGGCGTACCAGTGCCATTTGGATCCCGCTACATGTGTGGAGTTTTGACATTGGACCTCCTGGAGTGTTTAAAGGCTCTGGCATGGAGAAGCTGATGCTGGATCTGTGGTGATCACAAATGCTGAGCTTATAAAACTCGGAGCTACTAACCATATAGACTGTTTAAGACTGCAGAAAGAACATTACTTATAATCTTATACTCCAGTAATCATGTTAGTTCTCACTCTCCAGTGTTCTGTATTGTTGAAAGATTTATGATCAAACTCTTGATGTCACCCAGATGAGGATGGGTTCCCCTTTTGAGTCTGGTTCCTCTCAAGGTTTCTTCCTCATAACATCTAAGGGAGTTTTTCCTTGCCACAGTCGCCACGGCTTGCTCATCAGGGACAAATGCACACCATTCACCATCACTGTTGATTTGTGTAAAGCTGCTTTGAGACAATGTCTGTTGTGAAAAGCGCTATACAAATAAACTTGACTTGACTTGACTTGACTTGACTTTCTATGTAATGTACAGTAGTAACTCGGGTTACGAATTTAATTCGTTCCGGAACACCATTCGCACCCTGAAAAATTTGTATACCGAATACGAATTTCCCCATAAGGATCCGATTGCGATAGAAGAGAATCTGCAAGAGTGAAAGGGAAAGTTTATAGGACTGTGGTGAGACCTGCAATGTTGTATGGTTTAGAGACAGTGGCATTGACTAAGACAGGAGGTGGAGCTAGAGGTAGCAGAGCTGAAGATGTTGAGATTTTCATTGGGAGTGACGACGATGAACAGAATTAGAAATTAGTTTATTAGAGGGACAGCGCATGTAGGACGTTTTGGGGACAAAGAGAGGAAGGCGAGATTGAGATGGTTTGGACATGTGCAGAGGAGGGACATGGGGTAAATCGGTAGGAGAACGCTGAGGATGAAGCCACCAGGAAGGAGGAAAAAAGGAAGGCCAAGGAGGAGGTTTATAGATGTGGTGAGAGAAGACATGCAGGTAGTTGGTTTGAAAGAGGCAGATGTAGAGGACAGAAGGGTATGGAGACGGATGATCTGCTGTGGCAACCCCTGATGGGGGAAGCCGGAAGAAGAAGAAGCAAAAATGCGTTCCGAACCACCCCAAATATTCATATAAATTAGGGATGCATCGAATATTCGGCCACTGAAATTTAATCACCGAAAAAACACGGCCGAAACAGTTTGTTGTAATGACGCAAACAGAAACCGCGGCCTGCACGTGCTTGTCTGAAGCAACATGTCTGCGGTGTGGACGTTTTTCAGTATATCTGAGAAAGATCCACGGACAGCGATTTGCAAGCACAGACAGCGAGAGACTGTTCAGTGCAGCAGCCCATGTTCTCGATGAGAAGAGGAACAGACTTCACTGTGATAAAGCAGAGAAGCTACTCTTCATCAAGAAAAACCTGCCACTTTACCTCAAGAAGTAGAATGGGCTTGTCTAGTTTTTAAATATTTATTATCCATTTTGCACATCTGCAATTCTTGGTGCATTTGTTGTTGTTAAGGTTCTACAGTTAACATATGGGCTATGGCAGTCTTTGTTTTGATACACTATTATGTTGTAGGCCTACAGTGAAAATATTGCTATCTTTAAGCAGTTGCACTTGTTCTGAATGCACTTGCACTTGAAAGAACATGTTTAATTGTACAACCTTTCAGCATGCCAGAGGGCCTGTACATTATTATTTAATGTACACATGAGTGCATTTAAGTTTAACATTTAAGACTGAATTTTAATTTATTTTATCCTGTGCATTGTTGCAATGTACTATAAATAAATATTTTCATAATTTGTAATTGATTTATTCTTTGACACTTTTATAATAATTTATGCAATTGAAATGCCTTGATTTTAGTAAGGTTAGTACACAGTCATAGCCATAAATGCAATGGTAATAATAATTAGCATAATTTCTTTCGGTGTTTCGGTTTCGGCCAAGAATTTTCATTTCGGTGCATCCCTAATATAAATATAAAAATACAACCAATATGGACTAATATTATTTAGTATTTAGCATTTAATTATGGTGCCTTAACTCTAAAAGAGGAAAACAGTAGCTTAACTCTATACTTTACCTTTGAGAAGAGCGAATGCTGGCGTGATGGAGATGCAGTTTGGAGGAGGAGGATTATTGTTTGGAGGAGAATATTTGGACGGACGATATAAACGTGTGAATGATACAGTTCAGTAATGACTACTGAACTGTAGTATTAACGAAACAAACACACAGCGGTAACACGGTGCTCTCACAATGAATTCAAGATGCTAACTAAACTTTCTGAGGCGGGAAAACGCGCGGGTTGCGTGACGGAAGAACCAACGTCCCCTCCGAATTTTTATGCGTAAACCGATACGTAAAATTTTGGCGAATGACGATTCGTATTCTGAATCTTACGTATTCGGGGATGTTCGAATCCCGAGGTTCCACTGTATTTTAGTAGGAAGTATTTTGGTGCCTCTTCCATAGTTTTCTGCCACTGGATATCACAGACGCTGTATTTTTTATTTCACGTTTGTTATTGTTATTTTAATCTTCAAGCACTTTTACTCAATATTTAAGCAGCAGATTTTATTCTTGTATTTACTGCTTTATATTTGGTAAGCTACTCGCTATTATGAGACATTGTCAGTGGTTCCCTCCAGTCAAGATACAGTAAATACATTCTCCCGTTTGTTTAAGAAGACTGTGTTAATAAAAGACACACATTTATTATAGTATAACCCTAACCCTTACCATAATCCTAAACCTAATTGTACATTTTCTGCCTTATTCTCTGATTAAAAATGGGTGGAAAAAAGATGACCATTGGCATTTCTGTCAGCATTACCCATAATCCTCTGCCTTCGTCGCTATGGAGCCAGAGCCCGATGGAGGCAGTCGTGCTGAGTGACACGAAAAAATAGGAAAATTTGTGTCCATAAACATTTTAATTGAATTTGAAATGTTTATTGAAGAACCTTTTAGGTTAAAAGGATAGTGAGGACAGCTGAGAAGATCAACACAGTCTCTCTCCCTTCTATCATGGACATTTACACCACACGCTGCATCCAGAAAATCCAACAGCATTGTGGACGAACCCACACATCCCTCACACACACACTCTTTACCCTCTGCCATTAGGAAAGCGGTTCTGAAGCATTCGGGCCGTCACATCCAGACTGTGCAACAGTTTCTTCCCTCAAGCCATCAGGCTTCTCAACACAGAAATGAACTTAAACTCACACACACACACACACACACACACACACACACACACACACTCAACTGTGTGACTGATCTGTACAACCCGGACCCAAACACACACTCGTACTCACTTCACACATCCATGCCCATATTATAGCACTTCATTACTACAAACTGTTTACATGCTGTTTTTGCACATCTTTTTTGAATGCTGCTATTGCTTTTTTGCACAAACCATTTTTGAGCTCCTTGAGTGTTTAAAGGCTCTGGCATGGAGAAGCTGGTGTTGGATCTACGATGATCGCAAATGTTGAGCTATTTTATGAGTTGATCAGTAGCTCCTAGTTTTATAACCACAAATGACTGTATAAGACTGTAGAAAGAACATTACTCATAATCTTACATTCCAGTGCTCATGTTAGTTCTCACTCTCCCGTGTTCTGTATTGTTTAAAGACTATAATCACACACTCAGTCACCTAAATGAGGATGGGTTCCCCTTTTAAGTCTGGTTCCTCTCAAGGTTTCTTCCTCATAACATCTAAGGGAGTTTTTCTTTGTCACAGTTGCCACAGCTTGCTCATCAGGGATTAATACACATTGTTCACCTTAACTGTTAAATTCTGTAAAGCTGCTTTAAGACAATTTCTGATGTGAAAAGTGCTATAGAAATAAATTTTGTTTAATTACAATGTTCACTCTCGTACTCAGTTCTCTTTTACACCCGCACTGTGTAATATACAGCATGTTTACTGGTGGCACTATTTTGTGTTTTGTGTGTTTGTCCTACACTGTCTTGTGTTGTCTTTGCACTGTCTGTTTTGCACTGTTTGCACCAGGTTGCACACAATGCACTTTATATGGTGAGGACACTTACTAGTCCTTAGCCTTGTGTTTTCTTTTATGTAGCTTTATGTTGTCTATGTAGCACCAGGAGGAACGTTGTTTCATTTCACTGTGTACTGCGTCAGATATATATGGTTGAAATAACTATAAAGCTTCTTGACTTGACTTCTTGACTTGAAATTGTGCATAACTTTAATCAAACTCCAACTCCTCCTTATTCTATGTTAACACATTATTCTGAGAGGGGAAGCTGTTACATATATACCTGATAATGATGCTTATATACATATTATTGAACAAGCACTGAGAAATATTAGCATCTCAAAGTTGAACGAAGAACGTAAAAATAAATATATTATTATGTTATATTCTATGTTGAATTGATGGAATTGGACTTTGTATATTGTTATGTTTGATGATGGTTGTAGGCCTAAAAGGCCTAAAGGTCTTGAAGTGATCATGATGAAGGATTATATGCATGTAGAAGCGAAATGAAATTTGTTGTTTTTATATTTTATTAGGTTTTGAATGAATAATAAATGCTTCAGAATGAATAATCAATCTTTTTGTCACTTTACTTGGTGAAACAATTTGTTTCCACCAAGCCATGCACAATTGCGTTACTCAATGACATTATTATTAGTAGTAGTAGTAGTAATTTATTAATGTATTTATTTGTTTATTTATTATTTAAAAAATAATAATAATAAAAAAGGCTGCATATGTGCCTGAACAACACAACGGGGCGCTGGTTTCTGAGGTGTTCGGATATTAAAGTCTTTCCTCTTTTTAGTCGCCATCTAGTGGACATTATGGTGAAGAAACACATACTGTTCATCCTGAGAAGAAAGTTGTGGGCGGAGTAACACAGCATCGGCTCGTTCTCATTGGTTTCCAATTAGCAACATCTGGGACGCGGAGCTCCACTGATACAGCGGTGCTGAGGCAGAGAGCTTGAAAGCTGAGATCCAGACTTCAGAATTTAGATAGAAGTTCGGCTGTAGTGGGTGGACGTGAGTAATCTGAACATTTCAAACTGTTTTATTATTGTACTAATGATGACGTTGTACAGATCAGTCACACAGTTGAGTGTGTGTGTATGTGTGTGTGTGTGTGTGTGTGTGTGACATAAGGCTGGTTAAATACAATTAATTAATTTGAATGCGACCAGGGTTGTGATGTAATTCAATTTGTCATTTTTTATTTACAGTCTATAGAATCCTATAGTTTACGGAAACAAACGCTTTCTTTAAATCTTTATAAATCATGAAATCCCCATGTCCCACTTTCTGCTATAACTCATAACTCTTTTGTAATAAAAAAAGGGAAATAACTGCTCCAGTGTCCCTAGAAGAGGATTAAATCTGTCTATAATCGCCTTTAATCTCTGCAACTCCTCATCATCACAGATTGTTTTTTATTCGTCAGTGTATTAAAGGGCAATGAAGAGCTCACGTGCTACACGTATTCAGAAAAGAGAACACAAACAAACAAACAAATAACCCTGTTATGTTACTATTAAACATACATCAATGTCGAATTAAGACTAAAAGGCTGAAACAAGCTCTTTATATAAGGATATATCTTTATCCTTATGGTGTCATGTCCAAAAAAAGACAGGGGAAAAAAGGCTATGCACACTGTTTGTATTCAGCGACTTGTAGGAAGCCTGATTGTGAAAAGAGTTAAAGCTTGAGACTGAGCTCCCAGTAGGGTAGCCTACTTAAATACAAGTGTGTCATTATAATAAAGAATATTGGTCCATATTAACTGGACCTTCAGTGTGAAATGTAATAAAATGGCAGCTTGTAATGTAGGTTAGCTGAAAGTCACCAAGATGTCAGGTTGAATTTTTGTCTAGTAGGAGAAAGAAAACAGGGGATTTGCAGACTCCTGATCATGGCACAGATTTCTACTTTGTATCTGGGGCAAAGCCGCTCTGCGCTTTGTGCCGTGCTTAAAATATAAGATGTTCCATCCTGTAGAAAAAGGTGAACGAGAAAGCAAGTACCTTTTTTGGTAAAAGGTTAACACATGTCTATGCTATATGGATTAACTATTTGCATGTTATGGTTATGTATTTTGCTTTTTTGGAATAGGTTGCATAATGTCAAAAAAGGTATGTGTGTAATATTCTAATTGCTCATTAGTATTTGTATTTAACCCACTGGAATCCTGTGTGTTAACCCAAATCCTTCTTTATTTTTTTTTATTGTTTCATTCTATTTAAATTAACAGAGTAGATTAAGTGCTTAATCATTATTCCAATTAGAATAATCATAAGTCTTACTTTGAAAATTAACAAAATTTAGAGAAACAACAGATCAAATCCTAACATGAAATATATGTGTAATCACTACTGGCAAGCTTTTAAATGTTGCTAAAATTAATAAAATAAAATACTAAAAGACTCTTTATGTATTCAGTGATTAAACACACATTATTTAATTTATGCTCACGAAGCTTTTCTGATTAAATGGGATATGAGGTTTTACATTTATGGAATTTCAATAAAACCTTTTCTATAGTGAATAAAAACAGAAGGATGCTTTGCACCTTAAAAAAATCCTATTGACTAATAATATCATATTGTGGTGTTTATTTAAGACAGTGGGTTAAAAAATCCAGAAGTTGAAAGTAAAAAAACTCACAACGCTAAATAACTTATTTCTGCTGAATTAACCTCTCTGTCCTTCAGAAGTAAAGTGATACATCGATCAGGCATAATATCATGGCATTATAACATTATAACAGGTGAAGTGAATAACAGTGATTATCTCTTCATCATGGCACCTGTTAGTGGGTTGGATATATTAGGCAGCAAGTGAAGATCTTGTCCTTAAATCTAATGTGTTAGAAGCAGGAAAAATGGTAAGCATAAGGATTTGAGTGAGTTTGACAAGGGCCAAATTGTGATTGCTAGATGACTGGGTCATAGCATCCCCAAAACTGCAGCTCTTGTGGGCTGTTCTCAGTCTGCAGTGGTCAATATCTATCAAAAGTGCTGCAAGGAAGGAACAGTATTGAACCGAGGACAGCGTTATAAGCGGCCAATGCTCATTGATGCATGTGGGTAGCGAAGGCTGGCCCGTGTGGGTCTGATCTAACAAACCAGCTACTGTAGTTTAAATTCCTAAAGAAGATAATGCTGTTAATGCTCAATAGGTCAAGACTGTTTTGGTAGCAAAAAAAGGACCAACACAATATTAGGCAGTTGGTCATAATGTTATGCCTGGCTGTTGTATATATATAGTGTGTTGTAGTAGTTATAAATAATGCTCTATTTATCACCTTAGCCACAAGAGCTGCTATGATCTTGCCCATGCATGTGCTCTAAATGTGTTTAGTGATTCATAAGAAGCTTATGTCTGTTGGTCAGTATTTGGTCAGTATTAATGAAAAAGGTTTGAGTGTGGATGCATTCTAAATTCTAAATTTTTTTTTGTGTGTGTGGTGGTGACTTTTTCATTTGTAATGTGGTCCAGCAGGTAAAGATAAATGCAGCAATTTTAAATCTGTAGTCAATACAATATTTATTCAGAGGATAAACCCCAGGTCCTGTGGCTCCCAAAAAGTAATAATATTTAACCATTCTGTCTCTGTCATTCATGCTGCCTGTCAATTAAAAAATGCCTTCTCCTGCACTAGAATTCAGTGCTTTTAACCGAGGCATGTATTATTTCTTTTTTTATTAAAACAAACATTAAAGAGATGGACCATATGTGTATGAATATTTAGTAAAAGGAAAAAAAACTGTTACTGTAAATGCAGCTTTTTACATTCAATTACAGTTATGGAAATAAGACAAGCCTGCTCTTATATGTTGAGATTTATCATAAATAGATTAATGTATATATGTTCCTGATTCAATCTGGACATGCATTTTGATACACACCTGTTTCATGTCAGTTATGGAATAGGAGTATGAGCTATTTAGATCAGGGATGCACACACTTTCAGCATGCGAGCTACTTATAAAATGACCAAAAATGGTCAAAATGATCTACCTACTATAAAAATGCATAAATAAATATCTATTTTTTAAATGTCATGCAATCTACCCACATTACCTTTGCGATCGACCGGTAGATTGCGATTGACGTATTGGGCTCCCCTGATTTAGAGACACATGCAGCTCTTTACTCTTTAAGGAGACAAGGTCTATGTATGTAGTTGGTCCAATCTTCACCACATTTGAACAGACAATGCATTATAGAGTTACATCACAGTGTGTCACTTTTGGAGTGCTGACCCACTTTTTCAGAACAGAGTCAATTGATTTGTGCCAAGTTACCTTTCAAACATCCTACATGTTGAAAATGTTAGAAATCTAGTTAGGTTGTATGAAAATATGGCCTTTAATATAAATTAATCTCCCAGCAAATGAGATGCATTGAGCTGCATTTAGCTGCACACCAAAGATGTAACCAAAAAGGAAAAGAATGATTAAGAGTACCATTACCAGGCATATTTGTGATAGACATAAAGTTTGTGATATTAGTAACTTGCAGCTCACATCTTCACCTGGAAAAAAGACATCTACTTGGTTTTAATGCATTCTGGAGAAAACAAGAAAAAATAGTGCAACCCTTCTTTTTATTATAAAAATGGAAAGCAATGCATTTACAACAGAAACTTTGGCGGTATATTGACACATGACAAAGTATATCTTGTCAGGCAATAAGTATATAACAATGCTGTAAAAGAACTACACTCTCTATGAAATTGTTTTTCTACATCACATGTCTGCATGTCTCTGTTTTACACCTTGTCTTGCCTATCTAATTTTGTTCTTTTTTAATTTTGATAGCTATGAATAAAATTATATGTGGGCCACATGGGATCGAGAGGGAAAGAACAGTGAAAATATAAGAGGTCAGAATGTCCCAAGAATATTTTTTACTCTAGTTAGTACTGAAATATATCTATTTTAAATATAAAATGAAATAAACTGGTACCTAATGTGTTAATGTGTTTTACAATTCTGTAGATTTCACTATCAAGGAAGAAGGTACTCAAGTTAACACAGTTTGGAAAAATGAAGAAAAAGGGGTATTTAGGGGTGATGAAGCAGAGTAAGTCAGCTATTGACATTACACAAGGAATTCTGGACCTAGAGGATATTTGGTGAGAAATGATGCTACTAACATGTCATGTTTTGTTTTAGAAATTAAGTGGATATATAGTTATATTTAGATACTTTTTGTAATGTATTTTGATTTTGTAATTAATTTAAAACCATTCACATTGTTATCAAATTTGTAAATCCTCCTCTTAGCTGCTTCCAGGGCAGACTAAGAACCAGGTCATTGTCACATGACTTTCTGTCAGAACAGCATCAATCAGACTCTGAACCAATACGGGCTCTTTCCCAAGAGAATGTCCATGGAAAAATCCAAGCACTGCAAGTGAGTATGCTACAGTTACAAAGCGAGATGTACAGTTGAATTTAAAAAATAGAGTAAAAAGCACTTACTTTCTCTGTCCCTTGGTTTTAGAAAAAGCTACAGACACAAAAGATGCATCTAGGCCCACCACCTCTGGTGATTGCTATTAAACAAATGGAAGACCACCAACACCCCTCTAAAGTCCTGACATTGTCGGAAAACCTGCCACACAAGGTAACATTTATACACAGACCACCCATATGCCCGTTAACTAATGCACTCTTACCTTCATTGTCAAAACTATTTAAGTTTAGACACTGATATTTACCAAATAAACTTGTATTCATAGGAAGTGGTATTCATTCATTCATTCATTCATTCATTCATTCATTCATTCACATTTCCAGTGCACACAATCATCTATTTGCATTTTATTTATGATTTTTTCTATTCAGTTCCACCTGAAGTCTTCCTCACAGGGAGTTTTACCCCTTTCAATCAACCCCATACTGCCACTGTTTTGTACTTCTCCACCTTCACCTGGAGTAGATTTCAACACCCTTCCTCAGTTTATTCCTTGCCTGGACAACTCTGCTGCCCGTCATCGGATGTCCATTAAGCCGCGGAATCAGCGAGCCAGCACTAAGAGTAGAAGAATACCCACCTCAGTAAGTCTGAATCATTCCAATGATTTTAATATTCGAATTAAACTATTTTTTAGGAAGCAGTTTAATTAATGTTTGAGTTCCATTTGCCTAAAAACCTCCTACACCTGTCTCCCTGGACAGGATGGAGGCAGACCTTGCTCAGAGAGGATGATCATCCTGGAAAGGCCTGAGAGTAAAATAGAGGATGGGATAGATGACCCCAAGGAAATGCCCAATGCTCGCTCCTACTCCTCACAGATCATTAGGCCAGGAAAGGGTTTTACCACTCCGGCAATCAAATGTCCCACTTCTCCACTAAAATTACTGAAGAGAGCTGATGATTATCACCTACATGCTGTATGTCAATCTAAGGAAAAGGAAGAGTCTGCTCTGAGCATCTCTGCAGATGTGGGAACTAAACAGATACTGAAGTCAGATGTAGGAATGGCTGCTAAACGTCCTAACTCAGCAGGGCCAACCAGACTTAAGGGGAATGAAAACCATAAAGAAAGTCTGTATAGCTCCAAACTTAAGGGTGTTGAAGGCAGTGCTGTGTCGACTGAATATACTCCGCACCTCATTTCATTAGGTACTCAGCAGTCTCATCCTGAAATTGACAAGGAACAAAATACAGTAGCAACTCATGCTAAGAGCAATGCATTGAACCGAAGCAGAGTCCAAGACACAATACAGGAACATCAACTTCAAAGCCAGCCAATTAAACCCCTTTTACAGCACAGAAATGCATTACCTCTAGATAACAAATATGAGGGCAGAAATATACATCTAATCTCCTTAATGCAACATTCTAGTGGAGAGGGCTGCCTACATGAGTCCACAACCCAACAACGATCTTTAAGTTTTTCTGTTTCCTCAGAGAATATTCACGAGAGGCAAAGAACTAGAAGCTTTAATGAACAGGTGGAGCAAGCAGGAGGAAATAAAGAACATGTCCTTTCACTCATAAAACCTTCAACAAACCTAAAAACACTGGATCTACACAAGAATGCACAATTAAAAGCTATAGGGAATGCTACATCACAGACAGGCGCATCAGAGATATCAACCAAACCGAGAGATCTGAAAATAATTGTGTCTGCTGGTCAAGAATGTGGTGATAGCCTAGAAAATAAAACCTGTAACATGACAGTGGAGACTCAAGGAGAAGTTGAAGAGGTAGATAAGGCAAATAAGGAGATGAAAATGAACAAGGTCAGTGCAGAACAGAAAGAGGAAATTAGTGCAGAAATCAATGTCAAACAGCATAACACTAAGGTCAAGACTGCTCCTTGGCTGACAGAATCTACTACTCATACAGCTATAAGCCAGAATGACAGCAAAGTTGGGCCAGAAAGAGAAACTTACACAGTTCTCAGAAGTCCTCCACTATATAACAATGAGCTCTTTATTGTTGCTGAGTGTCCAGTATTCCCCAGTATTCGACCTCAGAGTGCCAGAATGGACCAGGAGAAAGCTGAACTAATTAGATTTCCTGGTAAGTCTTTAGTGTTTTTTAAAACTCCTTTCAGAAATATTTATAATGACATATTTCTCAGATGGAGCAGGAAGTACAAACTTGTACTTCCAACTTTTTTCTGGACCAGAGATCATTTGCAGTAAGAATGTGTTGCAGTGAAGTGTTTATTCAAGTTGAAAGCTGAAAACTGATTTTTAACATGAGTGTGATCCAAGGAACTGATCTCAGTGCCTCCTACAAATGACTGGATTTGTTTCATGTAAGAGTCAAAAAATAAAATGACTTTCTTAATGACATATAGAGTGTTTAATTCAGTACAATTAATTTGGTTACAAACTCAAAATTCATTTTGAGAGGTAATTGAAAACCAGCTGTTTGGACTAAAAGACAAAGAAATGCATCTGGATGGGTTGCCAGATCATTTCAGAGCACCATAAACACAAGCATTTACAACCTCATTCACTCATAAGACAATTTAACGTTGCATGCACAGTAGCAAAGAAGTATAGAATTTCAGTCTTTTTTTCAGTCTATTTACCTTCAGTGCTCTTCCCCTAATCTATCCAGGGTACAGACTTGAGTATTCCGGCCAAATGTGAAAATGTCCTTTGTGTGAGCCAAATGTGATTCAGACATTGGCCCTATCATATTTGTGTCCTTTAGTTCACATTAAACTGCCTTACTCATTGTTTCCACTGCTCATATTAGTTCTTAATCAACTATACAAACATACTGCAGATAGTGAAGCTATTTCCCAGTGCACTCTGGAGTTTGTGAGTCTGTTTAAGAACAGTAAATCACATTGTCTTAACCTTCAGTTTGCCTAAAAAAAAAAAGTGTATGTATGTATATATATATATATATATATATATATATATATATATATATATATATATATATATATATATATATATATATAATAAATGTGTGTGTGTGCGTTTGTGCATTTCTGCAATTTGAATATATATACATTAAGCACATATTAAATGCCATTTTATTTTACAGATTTTCAGGCTTCAGCAGGTTCACCTGTTAACATCACTAGGAGTACATTAGCTCATTAGCTCCACTGCATCTCCAGCTGCTTGTCGCCACAGACCCGGCACTCTGCTCGCTTTTCTTTACTACTGTTTTTTGTGCTATACGGTAATTAAGACATATCCTGTCGCCATAAAAGCTCGATCATGACTTCCCAGGTCACGTTTCTTGTCTGGGTTCGTTGCAGAAGTTGGAGAGGAAGCTGCCGTGCTATTTCCTGTAGGAGCTTAGCTTCTAACTACGCAGTCGTGTGGAGAGATGATGGCTCGCCTCAGCCAAGGCACGTTTCGGGCACGCTGAAGCTCGGAGAGACGCTGGAGGAGGAGAGCGTGAAGGCGGGAGGGGAGAGGAGAGCCACGGCCGCCGCGGACAGCCGCTGAAATGAGATGAGGCTCAGAAATGGAACTGTTGCCACTGCCCTCATCTTCTTCACCTCTTTTCTCAGTCTGTCCTGGTACACCGCCTGGCAGAACGGAAAGGGTGAGTGACAGATGACCACAGTTTTAACCACACAGAGGATCTTTTTGCATATAGACTAAGGGAACGGAAACAGGAACTCCACCCTGAAGCATGTCAAATAGATTTCTGTATAAATATGGGATGAGATGTTGCTGTTGCTACTGTCAGTGTTATATTTATGTAATGCGTTCGAGATGTGCCACTCTGACGTCACTGGGCGACACACTTCTAGAAGAGTTTCAAGGCATTTCTGTGGAAGAGCAAGAGCTTCCTTTTTTTTTTTTTGTTATGAAAAGCACCTCGCTCACTGTTTTGCACTGATGCTCCTAGTCTTCTTTATAACAAAGGCCCAGAATATAATGCAGCTACGTGATGCGGTGGGACTCTGATAATCACTGATCTTTAATAGATGTTTGAAAATGGCAAAGAGGCGAAAGATCTGGGTAGAGTAATTGACCCGAAGTGAGATTGACTGTGAGAAGTGAAAGAAAATCACCCAGGTAGTCAAACAGCATTGTGAACATGGACTGCATGTTGCAGAAATGCGTTTCATGTGACAAATGTCACTCAGATTTTTCATAACAAAATAGATATTGGACAGTGCTGCATATTATATTTGGTAATTAAGATTTTTAATGGAAGTCATTCAAAAAGGCTTTTTCCTTAAACTTTATTATGCATATGATCTTATCTATAGAGCTGGCAGAAATGGTGTTTTTGAGTAACTGTCTGAGTAACCTCTGATTTCCGGTTGGTTGGATGCTCTGGGTTGGTCTGTGTTGTGTAAGATGACTCTTGCAATGTTAGTTTGAGATCAATCAGCAGTGTGCACTTTCTGAGACTATTGATCAGCTGTTGTTTCCCTTCAAATTACATCCATTTCTGTGTGGCTTGCAGTCGAAATACTGAGCCATACTGGATGATACATTTACATACATGATATGTAATGGATCATAGTAATAATAAACATCTAATGGGTTTGGAGATCTCTAGACTCCCAATGTAATTACAAAATTAGTCGTCTCACTGCAATTTGTTTTGGCTCCGGTTTCCGCAGCAGGGGTTTTGCACGACTGTTTTAGATATTGTAAAGCTTTTTTAGATTGCTATTACGATGGTTTGCTTGTTTTTAAATGGACAGCTAGTTTTAATTGACTTTATTCACTCTGTCTTGAGGCATTTTTACCATTATTTGTGTAATGATCTGCCGACTGTATAGTCGTGCCACGATATCTGCTGTTGTTTGAGAAGTCAATAAACATTCTTTTGTTGGTAGTGCCTTGTGCTTGACTACTGATTACACATGGAATATAATCAATTAGATATTTGCACATGTGCATTATTATGCACATTATTAGTTTATATTCATCCTAAAATATTAAAATAGTATCAGTGATTTTACTGCATTTACCGGTTTCTAGTTTTGGTGTTTTTTAGCACATTAAATATGCACCAGTGCTACACAAAAAGTAACTTTTTATGCTTTCATTAAAAAAGAAACAATTCTTATCAGCTTTGTTAGATGTACACACCCTTATTTCCTTCCTTTTGGGATTTCCAGAAGTTTCTGTTGCAGCTTGGGACACTTGCTTAGAACTTTTATTTCATCAAAGGCAGAGGAAATGGGTTAAAGTCAGGCTTGAACAGCTGTTCCATTACACACAAAACTGCTTTCTTCAGATATTTTTGGAAGAATGTTCAGGGTCACTATAAATAAACATTATTTAAAACTCAACAGAGGCATTCTGTCCACTAACCTTTACATGCAATGTAATTAAGTTTACGTTTTTTTCTCATTTGTCAAAATGTTGTTTTCAAATCTTGATGAATAAATTCATTATGATACTGGATCACTAGATCATTAACAAAAAAACTTAGTCCAAAAAAACCACCCTGTTGAGGTAATATAGTAAGAAGAGCACACAGACAACACAATTATATTTATTTATTTTATAACACTAATTTAAGTACTTCAAGAAACTGATGATGGTCATTTATTTATCAGCTCAGTCCACTACCTACTGTAGGTGACTTCAGCAGCAGTGCTCGAGGATTGAAGGGTTTGTGGTGTGTGTATGGTGTGATTAGGTCCTTTTAAAGTAGATGTGTAAATCGTATGTGCCCAGCTAAAGGAAGCCAGTAGAGAAAGTGTAGCAGTGGTCAATGGAGTGCTGTTAAAGAACATGCCAAGTTCGAAAACAAGTTGTTCAGTTGCATTTTGTATCTGTTATAGAGGGTGGGGCAAAAAAAGGCAGCCCTGCCCAGAACATGTGGCAGTAGTCCAGTCTTGAAATGACAAACAACTGCACAAACGCCTTAGAATCATGTGTAAATAAAAATAAGCTAGAGATTACATTTAGGCATTTACTAATAGCAGTGTGCTAACAGATATATGCTATTACTACTTTTACATCTTGGGGACATTTAAAAGAAAAAAGGCAAAGCATGTATTTTGACCAGCAGGAACTTTTGTAAGTGTTAGCCAGAATTATGACATAGCTAACAGAATTGGCAATGCTGTTAACACCGACACTCGTGACCTTTGTTTGACTGTTTAACATGGTTGAGATTCGGCAATCAATTTAAGATTAACATAACACACATGCAATGAATGGAAAATAACTTCTGCATCTGAATGATTGTTTCCTTGTCCTGTCTTGAACATCTGATAAACATTAACAACTTGATGTGAGGCTGCTTTTTATGGTATGATAAGATTAGAGTTTATTAAGATCGCCATCATTTTCCATTTCTCCTCTGTTTAATGATACAGCATTTAACCCATGCTAGGCACGGGCATGAAAGAAGCTTAGTAAAGAAATACTGATCTTTCTCTATTTTGGATTAAACACCTTTTAGAATTTTTTTATTTTAGGAATACACGTTTTGCAGGTTCGTGTTTGTTCTGCACTAAGAATGTTGTTCTTACTTTATGAAATATCACTTTCTGTGCTGTTACCTGATCCCACTCTCATGTTCTGCTGTAAACGATAAACAGGAAATCAAGTGAGGTCCCCACCCTTTCCTCTGCAGAACGATTAGCTCTGCCCTTAACGCTCCCCTGGTTGAGTGAGACACGGTGGGCCTAAAATAGCAGACTGATTAAACGTGCTATTATCCTTCCAATAGAAAAACTGATAAGAAGCATGCCTTTGGACAACAGGGAGGTACGGGCCAATGTGTAGTGCACAGTAAGACGTTAACTTTGCTCTGTGGTTTAAAGTGTTGGCTGTGTTAAATTAGGGCATAACAGCCCATTCATTCCTAGTCAAGTTTGAGAGAGTTTTTAACGTCTTATTTTTTAAGCAGTACAGTGTCATCATTTTTAATATGGAATTTAATAATACTGAAGGGATGCAAGAATATTTGTGTTTTGAGATTTTTAATGAGTCCTTATATAATCCACCACCAGTGCAATGGTGCTAATCTCGTTCCTTTTTTCTTTATATTTTTTTCTTCTATTGAAACCCTCCCATTGTGCCAGTTTGCACAAAGATTTTATCAAACAGATTTAGCTAGGAGGAGAGGGAGGAGAGCATGAAGTGTGAGAGTAGGATGTAGAAAGGTTTTTTTTATGTTTCTTAGGAGATCACAGGAAGGATAGACTTTTCAGTGGGCATTAAGATACAACTATGTTAGATGCTTGTTAAGTTATAACCTCTTTGCTAAATGGCTTACACCAATGTATTGCTTTCCTCTCTCCCATTTCCTCATTTCAAAATAAAAGGAGTTCATTTGTCATTAATTGCACTAGATTGCTTACAGAGGCACTGCCCACCTCTCTGACATTCTTCCTCCATATTAGGCCAGAGAGCTGGACCACTGTCAGGGAGTCTTTGTTTGTCCTGTTTCAGTCATGACACTCTTAAGCACTCTTACCACTAACCACTTTATTTATGATGCTTTCTCACATGAGACCTAATCATTATTTCAGAATTTCCTACTTAGTGTGCTAGGTCAGACCTCTCATAATGGCAGTTAACTGACAGTAATCATAATTAATGACCTGTATTTTTATCTTCTTGTTACATAATATTCAAATGTGTTCACACATGGAACACATTAAATGTAATGCCTCCTCTTTATACAAACAAATTGTCTTTAACAGTATACTGTACTCTGTTTTTTATTCTTATTTATTTATTTATTTATAAAACAAACAAACAAAAAAAAAACTAGATTGGTTCCAAATCTGGACGCTGTCAGCTGTCTGCTTGGTTTAGGACCCTAATCTAGGATTTTCACCAGGTCCCTGGACCAGCACAAGTGGTGTAAGAGAAGCGAGGAGCAATAACAAGATTATGAAGCTGTGCAAAAGCTTGTGTTCTGTTTTTACAAAAGCTCCAGGCTGTCTAGGTATTATAAACATTCACCTTAAGGGTTGCTGGCCTTCAATTTCTTCTGGTTTTAAAACTGTCAAAATAATAGAGAAGAAACAGAGGAGAAAATATGTATACTCATTCATGCATGACTGGCCTTTTATCTTAGACTCTCTGACCCTCTTTTGTAAGGTTACAAAACAAAGAAACAAACGAAAAAACCTGAAGGTTAGACAAATCCCCATATATGCTCTTTGAGAGTATTTGGAAGTAATAAAATGACTCTAATTTTGGTATTTAAGTATTATAATATTTATTCCAGGAATTTGAATACAATCCTCTTTCAGTGATGTTTGTGTCTGCATGCATATATGAAAGTAAGGCTGACAGCGAGAGTCAAAACACATCTCTCCTCTTGTGGTTCGAGGTTTAAGGACCTCTAGGGAAAGAGCAGCTGTTGTTAGCATCCTCAATTTCCTTTCCATCATTTACCACTAACAAGACATCTGCTATGGGCCTTCAATAATTTGCTTCGTCTTCACTGTGCTGTATGTGATTTGTGAAATATATAATATAATATAGGAAGCCATTTTCTATATACTGTATATTTTGATTAATCGATTAATTAGACGATTTTCTCTCTCTTTCTCTCCCTCTCTATCGAATAATTCGATTAAAAAAAACTTTTAATTTGATGTTTTGCTTCTTATAACTATATAAAACCCTAATTCAGAGTATTTCTGTATAAAAGTGTACTTTAAAAAAATGCAAAAGACATTGTGTTTAACTATAATCAATTTTGACAATTTTTAAAGCTTAAAGTAGCTGCTTGTTGAGGAGTGTATGGGGGATTTCTCCTTTCAACAAATTCCCCCATGTTGTGTTGTTTCTGTTAACAAAAATACAAACAAACATCAAAACAGCATTTGAGTATGCATGGGTAAGCAATTTGTGTAAATGAACATGTGTGTTGTTTTTAATGATAATTATAGATGGCAAGTTGACAACCATACTTCAAATAATCAATATAAAATATAATGCAGCATTGTTTTCACATTTTTTGTTTACAAAAAATAACAAAATAGATTTTTTTTTTGTTTATGTCTGTATTACTTTAAAGATATAAGCATCTAGAATATATATATATATATATATATATATATATATATATATATATATATATATATATATATATATATTTATTTTTTTAATTGAATTTTATATAATAAAGAAATGATGTATGCATAAATTAAATATACAAACATTGAAAACATGCATTTGAATGTAGTACAGCTGCAGTAAATCACGTTTTAAAACAGATACGTTAACTGTTGTAGTAGACAAATACTATAAAAAAATGAATGGAACAGAGGAATGCGCGTAGCAAGCTACCAGGCTCGATTAAAGAAAGGAAAAAAATATGCATTGGTGTACAAATGAAAACCACCACAGTGACTAAAAATGGTTTCTCTGCTGCTTTTAGATTTAGTGTTTGTTCGCACCGTTTTAATTGAATCCATCACTATGTCGTGAGCGAGCTGATTACGCAACCTGATGCTCGCAAGATCCAGTGCGACTGTCCTGAAGTTACAAACAAACAGTTTACACAATAGCACTTTATTAAACTACACCATTTTCACGTGATGAGGATTCTACAGTTTTTGCATATTGTGCTGATGTTTCGCCTTCATCCGTGACTTGGAATGCACACTTTTTCCCTTCTGCTGTTTGACCTGTACTCTGCATTTTCAAGTGCAGGTGTTATCTTACCAAAATCAAAACTCCATTCGCTGACAATAAATTTTATTATCGATTTGAACGATTAGTGATTGATTATATGGCACATTCCAAGGCATTTTAGAAATGTAAATGTAAATTTAAATTGAATTCTATCACAAATATCTGTTTCATGATTTATTAATGATTATATAACATACCTAAATTGTCAGTAGTGTGGAGTGAGACAGGGACATTTTTCTAATGCCGCCTAAAGTAATGGGAGTGTTATTCAGGCCTGTCACTAATCCAGAAAAATCCACTGTGCTGCCTTTGGCTTTTGACAGACACTTTAGTTCTCCTGCAGAAGAATTACATTTTATTCTCTTTATTCTCTTGCTGTGTAGAGAAGTTAGTAGCATATCAGCGGGAGTTTCATGCTCTGCGTGAGCGTCTGCGTGCAGCTGAGCATCGAACACTGCAGCGCTCCTCTGAGCTCAACACCGTCCTGGAACAGTTCAGACGTGCCATTGCAGAGACCAACGGCAGCAAGGACGCCCTCACCAACTTCTCAGGCAAGTTCATATATTCAAATAATGGTTCAGGTGAGCACTAGATACAGTATTTTATAAAAGTTTGCATCCGGAGGTCAATGATTTATAATTTAAAACATTTGTTTATTCACCTGTAGCAACTGCTTTATTCTGTAAAGGCCCATTGATGTTGATTTTGTTAATCAAATCAAGAAAAGCCATTGTTTCTTCTCATTAACACTCTCTATGACCTCCACCCCTCCACTTCCAACACACAGATGAAACCCAGAAGCTGTTGAAGGACCTGGCACACAGGAAGCCCCTCCAAGTGCCAAATATCTTCCACCATTTGCCACACCTGCTAAACAATGAGGGTGGCCTGCACCCTGCAGTGCAGGTGGGCCAGGGACGGACAGGAGGTAAGATGTGTAAACACTGCAGCGGACACCCAACACCATAATCATGTTACATATTAATATATGGCTGCACACTAATGCTTAAAACAACAGTCGAGGTGATTTAGCACAATTTTCAAATCCTACCTTTTAGCGCAATTAATTAGCCAATTTATAAACTGATTAGGTAAGCAGCTAGCATTTGGTTATAAATAGACACATTAGTTTAAAGTGGTTATACGTTGCTATTTGACCAGTGACCAATACTGCCTGAAACCATTACCCATAATTACTATTCCGTTCAGTGGTTTAACATTTTCAAGACTGTGATAACAGCATAATGGTGTTTATTTGATGTAAACCATATAACATTCTCTGCCAATTTGGTATTAAATATTCTTTACAAAATACTTAGTTTACCCAAGAAGCTTTGTGCTTTTTATTTGAGAAAATTTAAATGGTCAGAAATATGAATTCTGTTTCTTTATTATATTATATTTTTTAGATCCTCACTGTTCGTCTCTCCACTCCTTTGTTTTCTTTCACAATATGAAACGTTGAAAACATGACTGGATAAGTGTAGGTACACATGGCTCAGCAGTAGGGAATTCTTTGATGAGGATCATGTTTCAGAAATGTAGGACAAATGACTTGACTATGAAGGGCATTTTGGTCTCTGGCCACCATGTTGACCTTTGTAGCCACTAGGAAACACTACAATAGAGTTTATTAGAGATTAATTTTAGCTTCAGTTATGTCATTGATCACAAATTCACTGCCTTGCACTAGCTTAAGTTATTTAAGTTGTTTTTATGCTGGGACACTCCAGTGTTTTCCAGTCTTTTACGATTGTTACTTGGTACACAGTAAAAGCTGATAACAATCAAATCTTGTCAGAGTAAATGTGCAGAAGACATGTTAATGTTGTGCTTATGTCAAATGAAGAAGTTGCAACTGTGCTTTTGGTAGACTTCATGATTCCTGCCCCTCCTAAATAAACCTGCTAAACTCTTTTCTTCAACTCTTCTGCTCTAAAACTGAAAGCAACACTACTACACATTGCTAAAGTGTTTTTGCACATTATTTCTAAAAATTACATTCATAGCAGTTTTTACTTCTGAAACACTGCTCAGTCATACCAGAATTTATTGTTGATTTTTGCAGAAATTGTGGCTTCGGATGCCATTGTCAATTTTATCACTAACAGTAAAAAAATAAACAATATATTGACTCCTGTAGAAATATAATAGTATTTAAAATGAAGTGCCTGTGAAATACGATATTACCTACAAACCATATGACAACACAATGTTGCTGCTAATACTGTGGAATTACTGTGTGTTTACTGTTTCCATGACTGATGACTGTACCCAGGAGGGAAAATTATTTCCGTTAGTTGTGTAATATGGTACAGTGCATATCTTAATGGTTTATAGTGTTATTCTTTAGGGTTAGAGTTGATGACTATGAGCGTGTATTATTCACTTATTTCTCCTGATAAGATGAAGTCCTGGGCTACTGAAATACATCTCTGCTTTTTTTTTATGCATATGGTTTCTCCTCAGTGTACCTTAGTGTGCTCTCTTCACTCTCTCCCGCCCACAGTAAGAACGTTTACTTCCCACCTTCCTCAGTTCTATACTAGATCCTAGCTGTGGAGGAGCTAAATTTGGATATGTAAATTGGGACATCACTTGTCCACCCCCTAGAAATTCAATCTTGCACACTTTTTCCCAGGGTGAAGGATGAGGAAGAGTGGTGTGGAGAATTATGCGAATTAGAAATCATTGTTACTTCAGCTGGGCAATCACTTATGTTCCAGAGACATCTACATCTCCTTATTCAGTGTGCTCATATCGCTGTTTTTGCTCCTTCTTCCAACTTCTTAACATTTTCGGATCCTTTCATCCTCGACCTACTTTACCGGTTCTTTGTCTGGTCCCTGCCTCTGCAGTAGGAGATGATGTGAAATGAGGGCATATTTTCATTTTCCTCTTAGTGCTGATGAAGTGAGATGATATTTCTGTCAGCATATCACACTTCAGGCACACACACTGAAGTCATGAAAACTGTCACTTGCACCTAATGCAGAATTTACTTACATTTTTTCATTTAGCACAACATTAAGATGATTCTGTGCAAGGTAATGGGATGTGTGTGTGTGTGTGTGTGTGTGTGTGTGTGTGTGTGTGTGTGTGTGTGTGTGTGTGTGTGTGTGTGTGTGTGTGTGTGTGTGTGTGTGTGTGTGTATATATAAAATTTTCCAGATCTCATTAATGGTCATTAGCAGCATTTGTTTGAGAGAGACTAAGTGGAAGAGGAGAGAGTGCTCTGTTTATCCTTGCATGTAGGTGTGTATGATTCAGCTAGGTCATGGCTTTGCAAGGCTGTAGGAGAAATGAATCTCTTTATTTTGACTGCCTTATTTGAGCTCCACACACTCCTCCACATACACTCTGCCTTGTGTTTTCTCAGCCCAAGGTCTCACACAAGCATTTCTCAGAGTGCTCTAAATACATTACACTGTGGTTCTTCTGTTCACTCCATCTCTCTCCTCTGTCTCTCCATCTTCAGCAGAGTACTGTATAATAGAGTCAGTGTAATGTGTTTGCCTCGGGGGCTCTCCTCCCTGCTCCCTAAAAGCACTCTTGTTTATAAAGTTTATTAGTGTCGGGTAGGAAAGAAACTGTGCGGTTCAAGGGCACATCTTCTGTCAGTTTGCACTGGACACTGGCATTTTTTGCATATTTAAGAATTTGCATTAGGGACTGGATCATGGATATGGGTGTGTACGAAGTGTGTGATGAATTTAGAGGAAGGGAGTATAATAAAATGAAATGTGGCTTATTTGCCAAATTTAGGCTTTTTTACTTTTAAGCCAATAGAGAAAAGAACTAATATTTTTAGACATATCAGTATTTTTGTAAATTTATAACTTGTTTTGATGAAATGCAATATCAAGGCTGTCCTTACTTTTACCTGTTAACACCCTGTTTTCTGCAGTTTCAGTTGTAATGGGAATTCCTACTGTGAAACGGAAAGTGAAGTCGTACCTGGCAGAGACGTTACATTCACTCATCGACAAACTCTCTCCTGAAGAGAAGCTTGACTGTGTAATCATAGTCTTCATAGGGGAGGTGAGTGAAATGAACAGTGTGCCTCTCTAGGTTTTGCTCATCCTGGGAAGGGGTAAATGTTCCACTTCAAAGTCAATTTGCTTTCAGGTTATATAAATTTAGTTTTTATTTATTTATTTATTTGTTTGTTTGTTTATTTGTTTGTTTTGTAAATCAAATGAGCTTTTATTTTCTAGTCAACACACAGTTAAAAACAATGCTGAAAATGTAAACAGAAGTATGTTTTTGGATTGCTCTGGAGTGGGCATTAGTATAGTACATCTCACTTATCCAAGCACAATTACAGTTAACATTTAGTTTATTTATGTTTTATATCTATTGGAATAATAAAAACAAAAAAATCATGTTTTAAATGTTGTATTGTAGATGGCAAGAATATGCACATTGTTTCTTGTTTACCAGTGTTGTCTATTACAGTAATGCATTTTGCTTCTTTTTCATTTTTAGACGGACATGGATCATGTGCATAGTGTGGTCTCAGGTCTTGAAAAAGAGTGAGTGGTAATTGGTCAATGATGCACTTCCTGACAGCTTAAATTAAACCAACACCTAAAGTAAATAAATTACTCCAGCAACACATATATCACAGTAAACACAGACTGATGCATTTTACTTTGACTTCTTTGTATTCTGTCTGTACTGAATGAGCTGTTATATAAATAATAATGACTATTAAGCAGTTGCAGAGCACTTGTTTACCATTATCCAAGCGATAGAACATTTTAAATAAATGTGATTTGACATACCACAAGTTATATTATGTGTATATTTATTTTTTTTAAATCAGGTTTTCAACAGAACTGAATTCAGGGCTGCTGGAGGTCATCTCTCCCCCTGCAAGTTATTATCCAGACCTCAACAACCTCAGAGAGACCTTTGGGGACTCCAAAGAGAGAGTGAAGTGAGTGTAATACATGTTTACTGCATCTGTATTATCCAGTATAATCAAATCTGTGGTCTAAAGTATTGTTGTGCTTCTTGTCATTGTTGCTTTTTTTTTCCCTGTGTGGGGAAAATTCTCTTTGAAAAGTTTGAGCGATATGGTAAATTGATAGCAAGATTCGGTTCCTCTGTTTGTACTAGACACATGCACAAAGATGCCTAGGGCATTGCTTTTTGTATTCTGATTTAGTTATATTGTCTTTATATGTGTTCAAAGGGAAACTGAAAATAAAAGTAAAGGGTTCAGGGTTAGTGTCTTCCTGTCTTACTATGACATTTTAGTCCTGATCCTTTTAAAGGTCTGTCTGTCCACCATTGATTTTCTATGACAGTCTGGGAGCAGCCGAAAGAAGTCGTCGTCTACATATTTCTTACTTAAGAATGTACTATTGTACAAGTAAAACCCTCTGAAGCAAACTGTTATTGGAACTACTTAAAAAAAATAAAATAAAATAAAAAAAAAAAACACACGAGTATGTGTTCTCATTACTGTACATATTTCTGATGTATGCAGAAGCAAGAGAATTATAGCACTGGTTATTGTTTGGGTTTGGGTGGTCAGAAGACACATTAATTACATCCTGCTTAGGTTGATGAGACTAATAACTCCCTTTGTCTTAGAGTGCTGTTTAACTAATGATATTCAAGTTTGACCCCATGAAGCTGTATCGGCTAATGATGCTTGTTATTAGGATTAAATGATTAGTGGCAATTTCAGGCAGTTTATAGATTTACCTGTTTTTCTGTACTTTTTTACAGATGGAGAACAAAACAGAACTTGGACTATTCATTTCTTATGATGTATGCAGTCAGCAAAGGAGTATACTATGTCCAGGTAACAACAGTGTGAAAAACAACTCTTGTCTAATCCCCGAAACCAATAAACTGATCATCTATTACATTAAAGCCACTGAAATGAACATTGATCATCTCATTACCTGCCAAAAGGTAGAAAGTAAACGGTCAGTTCCAAAAGTTGTTTTGACAGCAGGAAAAAATGGGCCGGTGTAAGAATCTGAGCGAGCTTGATCGTGTCCAATTGGTGACAATTGGTGTGTTAGAACATCTCCGAAAAAACTGATCTTATTGGGTGTTCCTGGTATATCAGTGGTTAGCACTGACCAAAACTGGTCAAGGCAGCTGTTTAGCCAGTGCAGTTTGTAATATGAATAGGATGATGAGACTATGGGATTGAATATCTACAGACTGGTTAAAGTGTCCTCTACTGAAAGAGCCTACACATGTGAGCATCAGAACTGGACCATGGAGCAGTGGAAGCTCTGGTTTGAAGAATCAGTTGGTTTGAAATTGTGTGAATAGCCGGGTGCATATGTGTTGCTTACCTGTAAGAAGGGGTGGCAGCATGATTCACTGTGGGGAAAAAGTTAAGCCAATGGCAAGGTGATGCTCTGGGTAATGTTCTGCTGGAATAACATGGGTCTTGGCATTCATGTGTATGCTACTTTCACATGTACCACTTACCTAAACAGTGTTGCAGACCAGGGAGACCTCTTTATAAAAACAGAATAATTTATCTTTAATAGCAGTGGCCACTTTCAGCAGCATAATGCTTTCTACCAACCTGCAAAACTTGTTCAGGAACCATTTGTGGAACATGTGATGACTCACTGTTGACCCTGCCTCCAGTTTTCTCGAGATTGCAATCTGATTAAGCATCAAAGGGATGTGCTGGACAATAAGTCTGATCCATGGAGGCCTCATCTCACAATTACAAGATTTAAAATAACTGTGGCACAATTTCTGGTGGCTAAAGGGGGGACACTACTAGGCAGGTTTTAATGTTATGGCTGATCAGTGTCCAAGTTCTATTCCCATGCACTTCTCTCTTTTCTTTTTATTATTTAATTACTATTATTTTTTTTTGTCTTTACTTTTGATCTCCTCTTTCGCAGTTCTATTTGATCTTTTTGTTCTATCTTTCAAGCTTTCCAGTTTTGGATTTTGTGTCTTATTTGTCAAAATAGTTAATCTGTTTAGTGTCTCCATTTCTCTGTCCTCTCCTCCCATGCCATGCTGTCTTACAAGTGGGGAAAGGTATCACTTTCATGCTTTGTCTTTACCTTAGGTCACCTTAGGCTCTATGCATTGTATATTTGTATGTGAGAGATGTTAGTACCCATTTTCTGTGTGTCTGTTTATTTAAAGGAATGTATTTTCAATTGCAGAATTGTGGCTTATTTTGAATTAGCTGGATTAGTTCACCTGGAGAAGTTCTGTACTGTGATTCTTGGAGAAATTGGGAAGATACAGTATGAAAGAACATTTGTAATTTCTGTAGAAATGAATGAAGACTGTTATTTTGAAACATTAGACTGCACAAACGAATAAGATTATGACCAAATCACATGACGAAAACTCTGCTACTATTACAATTAAAAAGGAATTGTGAAATTGAATGTCTGCCTAGGGGGGCTACTACTGTTTTTGACAGAATACATACTCTGTATTCTGTAAACTCAAGGGGGGAAAAAAAGAAAGCTTTTGTGACTTGTAAGAACCCGACACTATGAATTCATACTGGACTAAAATCATAAATGGTTGTAGAACCTCTCCAGATAGGATTGTTCCAGCTTGATAAATGCTTTTTAACTTGCAAATCGCATTCACTTGGCTTTTTATCTCACAGTTAGAAGATGATATTGTTGCAAAGCTCAACTACTTTGCCACTATGAAGAACTTTGCCCTGCAGTTGGCTTCTGAAGACTGGATGATCCTTGAGTTCTCTCAGCTAGGTTTCATCGGTATGGCCTTGATGCACAGATGACACATAATAAAACTCTGAGCTTTTTTATGTTTTTATTTGACTGCTAAATAAACTCTCTTTTCTCTTAGGTAAGATGTTCCAGGCTCCTGATCTGAATCTAATAGTGGAATTCATATTTATGTTCTATAAAGAGAAGCCTATTGACTGGCTGTTGGACCACATTCTCTGGGTGAAAGTTTGCAACCCTGAAAAAGATGCTGTACGTCTTTTTCTTTTTTTCTCCAAACCATATTCTTCTATTAAACACTACTAAGTGCTGAGTATGTTATGATTATCTACCAAAGGTTTTACATACCTGAAAGAGTACATATTTTCCAGAAGGCCAACAATTCACTACAAAATATTTTTAAATGGTCTTATGTTATGTGTCAATGATTGTCTTCTGGACAACTGTCAGATCAGTAGTCTTCCCCATGATAGTGTAGCCTAGTGAGCAAAAGTGAGAGACCATTTTAAAGGCTCAGGAAACCTTTGCAGGTGTTTTGTGCTGATTAGCTAAATGGCATGTCACCATATTCAAATTTGTTGAGAGAACGTTTTTTGTTAAATGTGAGCCAAAATCATCACAATTAAAAAAGCCAAAGACTTAAATGACCAGTCTGTGTGCATTGAATTTATTTAATACACGAGTTTCACAATTTGAGTTGAATTACTGAAACAAATGAACTTTTCAACGACATTCTAATTTATTGAGATGTGTATATGTGTATGTGTATGTGTATGTGTATGTGTATGTGTATGTATGTGTGTGTATGTGTGTGTGTGTGTGTGTGTATGTGTGTATGTGTGTGCTTTGCCTTGTTGTATCTTTTCTTTTATAGAAACACTGTGAGAGACAGAAATCCAGTCTGCGGATTCGCTTCAGGCCATCTTTATTTCAGCATGTAGGCCTGCACTCTTCACTCCCAGGGAAAATCCAGAAACTCACGGTAACGCACACATTTACACATTAAAAAGGCATAATAGAATTATACACTTGTCATCTTGTTTTTCAATGTAAATTTTTATATCTTGTGATTAGACACAAAATCTTCGCTCTGTTTAATCCTGACATTAACTGATTCTTTGGTTGATTAAGGTAACAATCTTAAGTACCTGATGGTGCTAGTGATGGGCTGTAAAATGTGTTTAGTAATACACCATCAACCTTTTACTAGGTTTAGAAAACATAGTGACACTGCCCTTCCATTGTGCTGCAAAGTTTGTAATTTATCTTGGTGTCTCTGTTTCAGGACAAGGACTTCCTGAAGCCACTGCTCCACAAGATCCATGTTAATCCACCAGCAGAAGTGTCCACCTCTCTTAAGGTGTATCAGGGCCACACGCTGGAGAAGACCTATATGGGAGAAGATTTCTTCTGGGCCATTACCCCCATGGCAGGAGACTATGTGCTCTTCAAATTTGACCGTCCAGTCAGCATAGAACGGTAATTTAGAGACTCACTCTTGCAGTACTCTTCTTATAGCGCAATCTCACATGCAATTCTGACATGCCTTTGGATTTATTTGTTCTGTTCACTCTGAGTCAGAGACCAGTGAAGCATATACTCATGCAGGCTCTACATATGCTTCAAGCAGGCTTCACACTTGTTTTAAGAAATCTAATAAAGAAAACTAGTGCACACAGACTGACATGCAATGTTCCCAGTAGAGAAACAGGCTCAGAGAATGATAGTTTGCTAAAATAAGAACCTGCCTCCCACAGCCTTGAAACAGTGATAAGAAGACAGACAGGAAGCGCATGTGAAAAGGTCTGAATCATGTTTAGAGGAAGTAAAGGCTGGAAATGAAATGTATTGTGGCAGCAGAAAAGGAAGAAAAAACAATCTAAGCTATTGCTGAGTTTGCTGAGCATGAGAGGGATACAGACAGGGATACAGCAACTGTCTCAAATGAATTGCATGTTTGTTTTGTGTTCTTAGGCACTCTATAGTCAGGAGCTAAATTATGTCATGTTTGAGTGTTGAGGTAAAAAGTCATGAGACTATATCTAATTAGTAACTTAAGTAATAAATTAATTATATCTACATTTCATTGCTATATTTTTAAAAAATGTGCATTTATACGTGTGCGTGCGTGCGTGCGTGCGTGCGTGCGTGC